>NC_084563.2:30372098-30407098 GCF_033978685.3 Nerophis lumbriciformis | reverse complement strand
CCCTCAGGCGGTACTGCATCAAAAAGCGACATCAGTGTGTAAAGGATATCACCACATGGGCTCGGGGACACTTCAGAAACCCACTGTCAGTAACTACAGTTGGTCGCTACATCTGTAAGTGCATGTTAAAACTCTACTATGCAAAGCGAAAGCCATTTATCAACAACACCCAGAAACGCTTCGCTAAGATGGACTGATGCAAAGTGGAAAAGTGTTCTGTGGTCTGACGAGTCCACATTTCAAATTGTTTTTGGAAACTGTGGACGTCGCGTCCTCCGGTACAAAGAGGAAAAGAACCATCCGGATTGTTTTAAGCGCAAAGTTGAAAACCAGCATCTGTGATGGTATGGGGGTGTATTTCTACAAACATTTGTGAAAGAATGGGCCGCTCTCAGTGATTTCCAGCGTGGAACTGTCATAGGCTGCCACCTGTGCAACAAATCCAGTTGTGAAATGTCCTCGCTTAAATAGTAAACTGTTGGCTTTATTATAAGAAAATGGAAGAGTTTGGGAACAACAGCAACTCAGCCACCAAGTGGTAGGCCACGTAAACTGACAGAGGTTTAGGCGGAGGAGGAATTATGGTGTGGGGTTGTTTTTCAGGAGTTAGTTCCAGTGAAAGGAACTTTGAATGCTCCAGGATACCAATCAATCAATCAATCAATTCCTTTATTGTCATTGTCATAATAACAGTTAAGTCATACATGAACAACAAGATTTTGTTTGAGCTTTGTCCAGCGGCATAGAAACTGCATTGATGTGCAGGTTGACAATAGTTTACATTTTAGCATTTTAGCATTATCAGGAAGATGGCGATAAGAGGGACGTGGGGGTGGGTGTATAATGTAGCCCGGAAGAGTCAGGGCTGCATGGGATTCTGGGTATTTGTTCTGTTGTGTTTATGTTGTGTTAAGGTGCAGGTGTTCTCCCAAAATGTGTTTGTCATTCTTGTTTGGTTTTGGTTCAAAGTGTGGCGCATTATTAGTAAGAGTGTTAAAGTTGTTTTATATGGCCACCGTCAGTGTAACCTGTGTGGCTGTTGACCAAGTATGCCTTGCTGTCACTTATGTGTGCAAGCAGAACATGCAAGAGGCTGGGCTGGCACGCTGTTTATACAGACTGTAGAGGGCGCTAAATGTTGTACCATCATGGCACGCCCTTATCATTATTGTAAGGGTGAAAATCGGAGAAAATTAATCCCGGGAGTTTTCTGCGAGAGGCACTGAAATCCGGAAGTCTCCCGGGAAAATCGGGGGGGTCGGCAAGTATGCAGCTGAGCCGCATCAAAGTGATCAAAGAGCCGCATGCGGCTCCGGAGCCGCGGGTTGCCGACCCCTGTTCTAGAGGGTAGCAGGTTGAAGAGGCCATGTGCTGGGTGGTATCTGTCCTTCAGGATGTTGTGTACTCGCTTTAGGCAGCGAGTTGTGTATATGGCACTCATCTCTGGGAGTATCGTCCTTGTAATTTTCCCAAAACATTTTGGACAATTCCATGCTCCCAACCTTGTGGGAACAGTTTGGAGCGGGCCCCTTCCTCTTCCAACACAACAGTGCACAAAGCAAGGTCCATAAAGACATGTATGACAGAGTCTGGTGTGGATGAACTTGACTGGCCTGCACAGAGTCCTGACCTGAACCCGATAGAACACCTTTGGGATGAATTAGAACGGAGACTGAGAGCCAGGCCTTCTCCACCAACATCAGTGTGTGACCTCACCAATGCGCTTCTTGAAGAATGGTGGAAAATCCCTATGAACATACTCCGCAACCTTGTGGACAGCCTTCCCAGAAGAGTTGAAGCTGTAATAGCTGCAAAAGGTCATATTGAACCCTATGGGTTAGGAATGGGATGGCATACATATATATAGTATATGGCATAATATGATCCAACTATCTTGTTCTAGTCAAAAGTCTAGCAGCAGCATTTTGTACCAACTGTGATCTTTCAACGCTAGACATGGGAAGACACAAATTGAATCCGGTACAGCAAACAAGACAAGGCCTCCAGTTATGTCTTGTGATGTTTTCAAACATTTCCCTTGGCATAAATCATCCGTAGGAGGTGGGGCCTGCATAGAAGGATAAGTAATTAGGGTCAAAACATTTAATTTAGCGTGGATCTCCCTGAGCTGTTTAGGAAAGGAAGTAGTTAGAATGTAGCCGGCAGCCGCCAGTGAGCGTTCCCACGTCAACTTGAATTCATCACTTGGAACTGCTCTCACTCGCTCCTCCACTCGTGCACATTCATCACAGATTGTATAAGCGCCGCTTTCGCTGTGTGCAAGTACTGTACGCCTTTCTAAGCATGTGCAAGTACTGTACGCCTTTCTAAGCATGTGCAAGTACTGTACGCCTTTCTAAGCATGTGCAAGTACTGTACGCCTTTCTAAGCATCTGCACGTACTCCTGGGCTGCAGGAAAATGTGCAACCTTTACCTTGAAAAACATTTTTTACCTTGAAAATAATTTTTTACCTTGAAAATCATGTTTTACCTTAATTTTTTTTTTACCTATAAAATCATTTTTTACCTTGAACACCATTTTTTACCTTGAAAAAAAAAATTTACGTTGAAAAAAAAAATTTACCTTGAAAAAAAATATTTACCTTGAAAAAAAATTTTTACCTTGAAAATGTTTTTTTACCTTGAGAATCATTTTTAACCTTGAAAAAAAAAATGTACCTTGAAAAAAATTTTTTACCTTGAAAATCATTTTTAACCTTGAAAAAAAATGTTACCTTGAAAAAAAAATGTTACCTTGAAAATAATTTTTTACCTTGAAAATAATTTTTAACCTTGAAAAAAAAAATTTACTTTGAAAATTTTTTTTTACCTTGAAAATCATTTTTTACCTTGAAAATCATTTTTAACCTTGAAAATCATTTTTTACCTTGAAAAAAATGTTTACCTTGAAAAAAAAATGTTACCTTGAAAATCATTTTTTACCTTGGAATTTAGTAGAATGTTTCTTTTTTTAAAAACATGCAACTAGAATTTGCAATTCCGGTAGGATGTTAGTACGGTTCAAATCGGATGAGAAATGGTTTGTATATTGCCCATTCATTTTCAATGAAGAGAAAGTTCTGGTAATTCCAGGTAACCAGATAATTTTTGGAACCTGGAAAAATGCTGTCTTGAATGTCCAGGGTGAGTGGAGTGTGTGGATGTTGGAACGGGTCAAATCGGGTGAGAAATGTGGGATCTAAAGAAGTTTGAATATTGCCCATTCACTGTCAATGGAGAGACATTCCTGGAAATTCTGGGAATTTGGGGAAATGGAAACATGGTTTGCCTTTGATATCTAGGGTGAGTAGTGTGTGTGGATGGTTGAAATGCTCAAATCGGGTAAAAGAATGGCGCAAAAATTTGAGAAATTTGGACATTTTAGAACTCTGAAAATGTCCATTCCTTCAAATAGGAATTTCCTGGAAATTTAGGAATTTCTGGAAAATGAGGAATTAAAAAAAATCTATAGATACTTGCACTATTGTCCTCGGTGATATGAATAGGTTGGTGTTGGAATTTTGTTTAATTGGTTGGGAAATGTTGACGTAGTAACACATTGAACTGGGAATTGGTATTTTGGAATTCCTGGAATTTCGGGGGGGAAAAAACTTTTGTTGACCCAAAGAAAAGGAATGTTTGATGATGGAATGGTTGGAATTGGCTGAAAAATGTGGCCTGTAAAAACTTTCGAACAAGTGGTGAAAATAAGGCTTTGGAAAATCAGGAATTTGGGAAATTCCTGGAATTCTTTTGAACTTGGAAAATGGTACTTAAATTGTCCAGGATGAGTGGAAGGTGTTAAAAGTTAAACGCTTCGAATCGGGTGAGAAATGTGGAATATGGAGCGGTTTGTATATTGCCCATTCATTTTCAATGAGGAAACATTTCTGGTAATTCCAGGTAACCGGAGAATTTTTGGAACCTGAAAAAATGCTGTCTTGAATGTCCAGGGTGAGTGGAGTGTGTGGATGTTGGAACGGGTCAAATCGGGTGAGAAATGTGGGATCTAAAGAAGTTTGAATATTGCCCATTCACTGTCAATGGGGAGACATTCCTGGAAATTCCAGGAATTTGGGGAAATGGAAACATGTTTTGCCTTCGATATCTAGGCTGAGTAGTATGTGTGGATGGTTGAAATGTTCGAATCGGGTAAAAAAATGGCGCAAAAATTTGAGAAATTTGGACATTTTAGAACTCTGAAAATGTCCATTCCTTCGAATAGGAATTTCCTGGAAATTTAGGAATTTTGGAAAATGAGGAATTTAAAAAAATATATAGATACTTGCACTATTGTCCTCGGTGATATGAATAGGTTGGTGTTGGAATTTTGTTTAATTGGTTGGGAAATGTTGACGTCGTAACACATTGAACTGGGAATTGGTATTTTGGAATTCCTGGAATTTCGGGGGGGGAAAAACTTTTGTTGACCCAAAGAAAAGGAATGTTTGATGATGGAATGGTTGGAATTGGTTGAAAAATGTGGCCTGTAAAAACTTTAGAACAAGTGGGGAAAATAAGGCTTTGGAAAACCAGGAATTTGGGGAATTCCTGGAATTCTTTTGAACTTGGAAAATGGTACTTAAATTGTCCAGGATGAGTGGAAGGTGTTAAAAGTGGAACGCTTCGAATCGGGTGAGAAATGTGGGATATGGAGCGGTTTGTATGTTGCCCATTCATTTTCAATGAGGAAACCTTTCTGGTAATTCCTGGTAACCAGAGAATTTTTGGAACCTGGAAAAATGCTGTCGTGAATGTCCAGGGTGAGTGGAGTGTGTGGATGTTGGAACGGGTCAAATCGGGTGAGAAATGTGGGATCTGAAGAAGTTTGAATATTGCCCATTCACTGTCAATGGGGAGACATTCCTGGGAATTTGGGGAAATGGAAACATGTTTTGCCTTCGATATCTAGGGTGAGTAGTGTGTGTGGATGGTTTAGAAAAAATGGCACAAAAATTTAAGAAATTTAGGCATTTCAGAACTATTAAAATGTCCATTCCTTTGAATAGAAATTTCCTGGAAATTTAGGAATTTCCGAAAAATTGAGAATTAAAAACAAATTAAGATACTTGCACAATTGTCCTAGATGATATGAATAGGTTGGTGTTGGGATTTTGTTTAATTGGTTGGGAAGTGTTGACGTAGTAACACTTTGAACTGAGCATTGGAATTTCAGAATTCCTGGAATTTCGGGAAAACCGGAAATTTGTACGAAAAAAAAACTTTTGTTGACCCAACTAAAAGGAATGATTGATGATGGAATGGTTAGAATTGGTTGAAAAATGTGGCCTGTGAAAACTTTAGAACAAGTGGTGAAAATAAGGCTTTGGAAAACCAGGAATTTGGGAAATTTCTGGAATTCTTTTGAAATTGGAAAATGGTACTCCGATTGTCCAGGATTTCACATATAAAATAGATTGTATACTGCCCATTAATTTTCAATAGGGAGACATTCCTGGAAATTCGGGGAAAACCGGGAATTTGGAACAAGAAGTGAAAATAGGGCTTTGGAAAACCAGGGGTTCTGGGAATTTGATTCAAATCGGATGAGAAATGTGGGATATGCAGTAGATGTTATAATGCCCATTCATTGTAAATAGGGAGAAAATTCCAGGAAAACCGGGAATTTGGGGTAAGGGAAAACATGTTTTGCGTTTGATATATGGGAAGAGTAGTGTGTGTGGATGGTTGGAAGGTCGGAATCGGGTTTTAAAATGGCACATAATTTGGGGAATTTAGGGCATTGTAGAACAATGAGTACATCCATTCATTAGAATGGGAATTTCCTGGAAATGTGGGGATTTCAGAAAAACTCTGAATTTTTGAAAATAGTGATACTAGCACTGTTGTCGTAGATGGTATGAATGGGTTGGTGTTGAAAAATGTTGACATAGCAACAGTTTGAATTGAAAATGGGTAATTCGGAATTCCTGGAAATTCGGGAAAACAGGGAATTTGTACAGGGGGGAAAAATAGGAGCATTTATTGGCCCAACTAAGAGGAATGTTTTGAAGGTGGAATGGTCCAAAACTGTTGAAAAATGTGGACTCTGAAAACTTTCCAGGAGGAGGTTAAAATAGGGCTTTGGAAAACCGGGAATTCCTGGAATTTTTGGAACTTGGAAAATGGTTGTTTGATTGTCCAAGGTGAGTGGAGTGTGTGGTTCGAATCGGGTTAGAAATGTGGGAATTGTGCATGTTTGAAAATTGACCCGTTCATTTTCAATGGGCAAAATTTCCCGGAAACCAGGAATTCTGGGTAATCCGGGATATATATATATTTTTTATTATTCTTTTGGTTAACTCACCATTCTTGGTAGAGCTGAACGTTTTGATACCGGAAAGGTTCCGATGGGATGAACACTACATTTCATAGTGTAGAAGAAGAAGTAAAATAATAATAGTAAATAGTGTAAAAGAAGAAGTGAAAGAATAATAGTAATTAGTGTAGAAGAAGAAGTGAAATAATAATAGTAAATAGTGTAGAAGAAGAAGTGTAATAATGATAGTAAATAGTGTAGAAGAAGAAGTGAAATAATAATAGTAAATAGTGTAGAAGAAGTGACATTATAATAGTAAATAGTGTAGAAGAAGTGAAAGAATAATAGTAAATAGTGTAGAAGAAGAAGTGACATAATAATAGTAAATAGTGTAGAAGAAGTGAAAGAATAATAGTAAATAGTGTAGAAGAAGTGAAATAATAATAGTAAATAGTGTAGAAGAAGAAGTGAAAGAATAATAGTAAATAGTGTAGAAGAAGAAGTGAAAGAATAATAGTAAATAGTGTAGAAGAAGAAGTGAAATAATAATATTAAATAGTGTAGAAGAAGAAGTGAAAGAATAATAGTAAATAGTGTAGAAGAAGAAGTGAAAGAATAATAGTAAATAGTGTAGAAGAAGAAGTGAAATAATAATAGTAAATAGTGTAGAAGAAGAAGTGGGTGGACTGATGCAGTGGGAGCAGGCATACGTCACAGTGTCCCTGCTGCACACATCACAGGTCTGCTGTTTGATGTCTGATGCTCACCTGTTCCCTCTGGGTGACACCACCTTAACCAGGCACCTGTGGGTGACACCACCTTAACCAGGCACCTGTGGGTGACACAACCTTAACCTGGCAACTGTGGGTGACAACACCTTAACCAGGCACCTGTGGGTGACACCACCTTAACCAGGCACCTGTGGGCTCCTGAAGACTCTCTGTGCCTTCTGTCTCTCACCACACAATGTGGATCTACTGGACCACAGTCAAAAACTGATTAGGATTGTTGGTCATATGGCACTTCATTACCAATGGCAAGTTGTACATATACAGGTAAAAGCCAGTAAATTAGAATATTTTGAAAAACTTGATTTATTTCAGTAATTGCATTCAAAAGGTGTAACTTGTACATTATATTTATTCATTGCACACAGACTGATGCATTCAAATGTTTATTTCATTTAATTTTGATGATTTGAAGTGGCAACAAATGAAAATCCAAAATTCCGTGTGTCACAAAATTAGAATATTACTTAAGGCTAATACAAAAAAGGGATTTTTAGAAATGTTGGCCAACTGAAAAGTATGAAAATGAAAAATATGAGCATGTACAATACTCAATACTTGGTTGGAGCTCCTTTTGCCTCAATTACTGCGTTAATGCGGCGTGGCATGGAGTCGATGAGTTTCTGGCACTGCTCAGGTGTTATGAGAGCCCAGGTTGCTCTGATAGTGGCCTTCAACTCTTCTGCGTTTTTGGGTCTGGCATTCTGCATCTTCCTTTTCACAATACCCCACAGATTTTCTATGGGGCTAAGGTCAGGGGAGTTGGCGGGCCAATTTAGAACAGAAATACCATTGTCCGTAAACCAGGCACGGGTAGATGACATGGCACCCCAAACCATCACTGATGGTGGAAACTTTACACTAGACTTCAGGCAACGTGGATCCTGTGCCTCTCCTGTCTTCCTCCAGACTCTGGGACCTCGATTTCCAAAGGAAATGCAAAATTTGCTTTCGTCAGAAAACATGACTTTGGACCACTCAGCAGCAGTCCAGCTGGTGTCGGTCCACTCTGTTTCCTGAGATCCAGGGTCAACGCAGCCGTCTACCAGCAAGTTTTAGAGCACTTCATGCTTCCTGCTGCTGACCTGCTCTATGGAGATGGAGATTTCAAGTTCCAACAGGACTTGGCGCCTGCACACAGCGCAAAATCTACCCGTGCCTGGTTTACGGACCATGGTATTTCTGTTCTAAATTGGCCCGCCAACTCCCCTGACCTTAGCCCCATAGAAAATCTGTGGGGTATTGTGAAAAGGAAGATGCAGAATGCCAGACCCAAAAACGCAGAAGAGTTGAAGGCCACTATCAGAGCAACCTGGGCTCTCATAACACCTGAGCAGTGCCAGAAACTCATCGACTCCATGCCACGCCGCATTAACGCAGTAATTGAGGCAAAAGGAGCTCCAACCAAGTATTGAGTATTGTACATGCTCATATTTTTCATTTTCATACTTTTCAGTTGGCCAACATTTCTAAAAATCCCTTTTTTGTATTAGCCTTAAGTAATATTCTAATTTTGTGACACACGGAATTTTGGATTTTCATTTGTTGCCACTTCAAATCATCAAAATTAAATGAAATAAACATTTGAATGCATCAGTCTGTGTGCAATGAATAAATATAATGTACAAGTTACACCTTTTGAATGCAATTACTGAAATAAATCAAGTTTTTCAAAATATTCTAATTTACTGGCTTTTACCTGTGTGTGTGTATATATATATATATATATATATATATATATATATATATATATATATATATATATATATATATATATATATATATTTGTAGTGGACCAGGCAGGACCAAAATGTCCAAGGCCAAAAGTTGTGCCCACACCCCAGCCCTGCTCGTGCTGTGATCATTTGCACACGGCCCCTTAGTGAACACCTGTTGTCCCCTCTCACCTGTCATTGAATTAGTTGTGCCGCCTGTGGCTCAGCTGCAATATTCTTCCCTCACCTCCAACTCCCAAACTGCATTCAGAGTGAGTGAGTGAGTGAGTGAGTGAGTGAGTGAGTGAGTGAGTGAGTGAGTGAGTGAGTGAGTGAGTGAGTGAGTGAGTGTGTGTGTGTGTGTGTGTGTGTGTGTGAGAGAGAGTGATTTCATCCCAGTTGACTTCTTCCCCTTTTTGCTTTTTCTATTTCCAGTCGAGTCAGAAGGGAACTCCGACACTAGAAAGGATCAAACAGCTCATAAATGTGGAGTGAAATTACTGCCATATATATATATATATATATATATATATATATATATACATATATATTTATTTATTTTTTTATTTTTTTAATTCGATTAAAAAAAGATTGCATGTACAAAAACAGTTGTTTGCAAGTAAAAAAACTATTTTCTGCAAGTACTAAAACTATTTACAAGTAGAAAAAACTATTTTTTTCAAAAAAAAAAAAAAAATTGGAAGCAGAAAAGTATTTTATGCATGTATAAAAAACTATTTTCTGCAAGTAAATAAAAACGTTTCATAATTAAAAAATAAATAAATTCTGCAAGAAAAAAAATTCTGCAGGTTTATAAACAACTTTCTGCAATTAAACAACGATTCACAGGTATAAAAAAAAAAATTCTGCAAGTAGAAAAAAAAATGTTTGCAAGTAAAAAACGATTTGCTAATATGAAAACAATGTTCTTCAAATAAAAAAACAAAACAATTTGGAACAATTTTATGCATGTATAAAAAAAAATTCTGCAAGTAAATAAAAATGTTTTTTAAGTTTCAAAAAATAAATTCTGCAAGGAAAAAATTATTCTCAAGTACAAAAAAAATAAAATTCAGCCAGTATAAAAGCAATTTCATTCAAAGTAAAAAGAAATTTGCAAGTATACTTTTTTTTTTTTGCAATAAAAAAAACTATTTGCAAGTAGAAAAACAATTTTCTTCAAATAAAAAAAAACAATTTGGAAGCAGAAAACTATTTTATGCATGAATAAAAACTAATTTCTGCAAGGAAAAAAAAAATTATGCAGGTTTATAAACAATTTTCTGCAATTAAAAAATGATTCCCAAGTATAAAAACTATTTTCTGCAAGTAGAAAAAACATTTGCAGGTATAAACCATTTTCTGCAAGTAAAAAACAATTCAAAAGTGGAAAAAAAAATCCTGCCAGTATAAAAACTATTTTATTCAATTTAAAAAACGATTTATAAATAATGATAAATGGGTTGTACTTGTATAGCGCTTTTCTACCTTCAAGGTACTCAAAGCGCTTTGACACTACTTCCACATTTACACACACATTCACACACTGATGGAGGGAGCTGCCATGCAAGGCGCTAACCAGCACCCATCAGGAGCAAGGGTGAAGTGTCTTGCTCAGGACACAACGGACATGACGAGGTTGGTACTAGGTGGGGATTGAACCAGGGACCCTCGGGTCGCGCACGGCCACTCTAACACTGCGCCACGCCGTCCCAATTCGATAAGATTTGAAAGTAAAAAATTATTTGCAAGTACAAATGTTTTTGCAATTAAAAAAAACTGTTTGCAAGTATAAAAAACGTTTTCTTCAAGTTGAAACTTGGGGCAGTAATATTCCAGCCTGCATGATCCACACACTCAAAGCACTACCATGAATTGGTTAACGTGGACCCCGACTTAAACAAGTTGAAAAACTTATTGGGGTGTTACCATTTAGTGGTCAATTGTACGGAATATGTACTGTACTGTGCACTTTTTGAAAACTTTTTTTTTTACTTGAGATTTTTTATTTTTTTATTTTAAGAATGTTTTATTTGGAAATGTTTTTTTCTTCAAATATATATATATTTTTTACTTGTGAATTGTTTTTTTTTTATTAAAAAACTTTTTTTTTTTGCGATATGATTTTTCCATTGAAGAACATTGTTTTTTTTTATACTTTCTATACTTTTTTTCCTTGCAAATTATTTTTTTTGAAGGAAATTAATTACTTTTTGTTTTTACTAGTGAATTGTTTTTTTATTTCAGGAAAATTGTTTTTATACTTGCTTAAAATATATTTTTTAGTAGCAAAACGTTTTCCAGTTGAAGAAAATTGTCTTTATACTTGGGAATCGATTCTTTTCTTGCAGAAAATTGTTGTTTTAATGGGGGATCTTTTTTTTTTTTACTTGCAAATTTTTTAATTTTTTTTACGTGCAAATTGTTTTTTATTTAAAAAAATGTACTTGTTATACTTTTTTACTTGAAGTATATTGTTCTATGTTTTCTTATTTGAAGGAACTTCATATTTTTTTATTTGCGTATTGTTTTATTATTTCAAGAAAATTGTTTTTATACTTGCAAATAGTTTTTTACTTGTGTAAAATACATTTTTTTAGTCGCAAAACGTTTTTTAATTGAAGAAAATTGTAATTATATTTGGGAATCATTTCTTTTCTTGCAGCAAATTGTTGTTTTACTTGGGAATTTTTTTTTTATAACTTTTTTACTTGAACCTTTTTTTTCTTCAAATATTTTCTCTTACTTGGGAATTGTTTTTTAATTGAAAACATTTTTTTTTGCAAATGGATTTTTTAATTGAAGAACATTGTTTTTTTTTATACTTTTTATACTTTTTTTCCTTGCAAATGTTTTTATTTGAAGACTTTTTTTTTTTTTACTTGCAAATTATTTTTATTTTATTTCAAGAAAATTGTTTTTTATACTTGCTTTAAATATATATATTTTTAGTAGCAAAAATATTTTTCCAATTGAAGAAATGTTTTCTTTATACTTGGGAATGGAATATTTTTTTGCAGAAAATTGTTGTTTTACTTGGGAATTTTTTTTATTTGAAGAATGTTTTATTTATTTGCGTATTGAATTTTTTTTTTACTTGCGAATTGTATTTTATTGAATTTTTTTTATTTGCGAATAGTTATTTGTTTGATTTTTTTTTTTTGCGTGTTTGTGGTCAATTTCAGTCCACAGCGTGAGATCCTTCCCTGGAAGGCATCACGGGTAGTGCGGCGAACACAGCGGCCAACTCGTGCCGCTCTCCGGTCCCAGCATGCATCAGGGCGGCGTGGTAAAGGTTAATGAATTTGCTTTGAACGTTATTGACGGAGGCATTGATCCGACAGCGGGGGGAAAGCGGGTAAACACTGGGGTTTATGCGGGAGAGAAAGGGGGGAAAAAAAAAACAGACATGGCTCCCCGTCCGTCGAGAATAGCGTTCCCATGGCAACGTAGCTGATTGCATGAAAACGGCGATGGTTGTGGTCGCCATGGCAACACGTTACGGGACATTATGCAGGGCGTGCTGCGCTGCTGCTTCAACGCGTCACATGACTTGGACACGGAACAAGTCGGTCTGTGGATGACGTACTCGTGACACGACCTTTGGCCCCTTTGCTCATCTTCTCCCGCTTAATAGACGCCAATTGTCTTCGTCTCGTCACACTCGCGTCTTTTCACGCGCTGGCGAGGTGTCCGCTCCCGCGCCGGCTTGTGTTCGGAGGCAGAGCGTCTCCATGGCGACAGCGGAAGGAGGCGTGAGAAAGAGAAGGATGCTCGCGGATAGGCGTCCTCACAGGAACTTTACCCGCGTCTTCCATCTCCGCCATGTTGGCTTGCTCGTCCGTCTCTGCGTCCTGGGACGTGTTATTTTCTGTAATGACTTGGCAGAAGGACAATCTAGGAAAATGGGATGTACATAAATGCATAATATTTATCATTTTTGCATTTATTATCATGGAAATTAGGTATTAGCATACCTGCAAATTGTTTTTTACTTGTGTTAAATAATTTTTTTTTAGTCGCAAAATGTTTTTTAATTGAAGAAAATTGTATTTGTACTTGGGAATTGCTTCTTTTCTTGCAGCAAATTGTTGTTTTACTTGGGAATTTTTTTGGAATAATTTTTTTACTTGGACATTTTTTTATTTCTTCAAATATTTTTTTTTACTTGAGAATTGTTTCTTTAATTGAAAAACATTGGGTTTTGTTTTTATACTTTGTAAACTTTTTTTCTTTGCAAACTTTTTTATTTGTAAAAAATTACATTTTTTTTTTTTTTTTTACTACCGAATTGTTCTTTTTTTATTTCAAGAAAATTGTTTTTATACTTTTTTTAAATATATATATTTTTAGTAGCAAAAATATTTTTCCAATTGAAGAAAATTGTCTTTATACTTGGGAATCGATTGAATACGAAGCATCAAAAGCATTGGCGAAAAAGTGAATTTTGTGTCTTTGTCTCGATCTTTTTTCACATTGTTGAAATCAAAGCTGGAACAATAATTTCTGTGTGTGGCCAAAAAATACCTATATTTTTTTTCGGGACTATAAGCCACACCCATTAAATATAAAAAATATCTTCCATATACTAGCCGCACTGGACTAATACTAACACAAACACTCGTAAACGTGTTAGCATATTAGCTCATGCTAATGAGGCTAGCTTCATAGCGCGTACAAATATGCGTGAAAACACAGTAAGTATTAATTGCTTTAGTTATATTGTAAAACTTACAAACATTGGAGTGATAAATGAAGAATTCATACAAGTAGAAACGCTATGGACGGCTAAACGTGTTAGCATATTAGCTAATGCTAATGACGCTAGCTTCATAGCACGTACAAATATGCGTGAAAACACAGTAAGTAAGAATTGCTTTAGTTATATTGTAAAACTTACAAACATTAAAGTGATGAATGAAGAATTCATCCAAGTAGAAACGCTATGGACGGCTAAAAGACGGAACAGCACTTCTACTTCCAGTTTTAAAGCTCAGTATAAACAGAGAGACACTGCGGTGAACAAACTTGTCTTTGCCTCAATCTTTTTTTACATTGTTGAAATCAAACGTCGTCAAAGCTCCAACAATCACCTCTGTGTGTGGACAAAAAATAAAAATAAAATTTTACGGGCTATAAAGCGCACCTGTGTATAAGCCGCACCCATTACATTTTAAAAGAATAAATATCTTCCATATATTAGCCGAACTGGTCTAATACTAACGCCAACACTCGTAAACATGTTAGCTAATGCTAATGACGCTAGCTTGATTACATTACGATAGCAGGTACAAATATGCATGAAAACACTCCTACAGACATCACACATGGGACGCTTTAGTAAGTAAGAATAGTTTTAGTTATATTGTAAAACTTACAAACGTCGCTTGGAGTGACGAATGAAGAGTCCATACGAGTAGCAACGCTATGGACGGCTTAAAGACAGAACGACACTTCTAACGATCACCTATGTGTGTGGCCAAAAAATTGTAATATTTTTTTTCTGGACTATAGAGCGCACCGGTGTATAAGACACACACCCTAAATTTTAAAAGAAAAAATATTCTCCATATATTAGCCGCACTGGTCTAATACTAACACAAACACTCGTAAACGTGTTAACATATTAGCTAATGCTAATGACGCTAGCTTGATTACATTACGATAGCAGGTACATATATGCATGAAAACACTCCTACAGACATCACACATGGGACACTTTAGTAAGGAAGAATTGTTTTAGTTATATTGTAAAAGTTACAAACGCCGCTTGGGGTGATGAATAAAGAATCCATACGAGTAGAAATGTTATGGACGGCTTACACTTCTAACGCTCACCTATGTGCGTGGCCAAAGTCTCCACAGCCTGTATAAATGTACGCACGTGAAGCGGGAAGTTGGCGTGAGACAACGCACATTTCCACGTCAACGATACATGTCAGTTTTGGGCGTATGCCAGGTTTTTGTGCGCTTAATACATGAGGCCCCTGGTGAAGCGTTCCGTTGACGACAGCCGGCAAGCGGCAGATGGCGTCACCCTTCACCCACAGACGTGCTGACATTTCTGGCTGCCGTCTCATCCGCAGGTACATCATGAACGTGACATTTGAAGGCCGTAACCTGTCCTTCAGCGAGGAGGGCCACCAGATCTTCCCCAAACTGGTCATCATCCTTCTGGACAAGGACAGACAATGGGACAGGGTAAAGATCTTCATTTTGCTCGCCTTCACGCCGCCCGTCACACCGGTCCTCCCTCCCTCCCTCCCTCCCTCCCTCTGCAGGTGGGCAAGTGGGAGAGGGGCTCTCTGGCCATGAAGTACCACGTGTGGCCTCGATTCGAGATCTTCACCCCGGCTGAGGATCACGAGGACCATCTGTCCATCGTCACGCTGGAGGAGGCGCCCTTCGTCATCGTGGAGGATGTGGACCCGCTGAGCGGCACCTGCATGAGGAACACCGTGCCTTGCCGGAAGCAACTGAAACTCATGTAAGGGGCCGGGAATCTTGTCTTCACAAAATACCATTTTTAGTCTGCCTTGATATGAAAATACTCTTTGGTGTGCGACACACTCTTCTCTCGTGTTGGCGATGACACTCGCTCATGTTTTGGAATGTTTGCGTAGTCACCAAAAAAAAAAATGTCCAGAGAAAACCTTATTTGAGTACTCAAATAACATCAGATTGCAAAGGAGAAAGGTTTTTCGCTGCTACAGAAAGGTGAAAAAGAGAGAGAGACAAATTACTTCAAATGACTTAAATTACCTAAATTCAAATTGCTTCAAATCTTATATGCTTTCAAAAAGAAGAGAGGAGGAGAGGAGGGCCCATACATACATACATATACATGTATATATATATATATATATATATATATATATATACACATACATTTTCTACCGCTTGTCCCTTTTATATACAGTATATATATATATATATATATATATATATATATATATATATATATATATATATATATATATATATATATATATACACAGTATATATATATATATATATATATATATTTCAGCGAGTCTTTGTGTCACGTCTGCCATGTCTCCAAGTAGTCACTGGTGTGTGTGAGTGAGTGATGGGAAGAAAAGCTCTGACATGCACATCAATCACCTGTTAGTCTGCATTATTAAATTATTATTATTATCTCTGGACCCCAAATATAAGACAGGTGGGGAAAAATCTGATTTTTAGTTGAATATTTTGCATCAAAACATAAAAACTGTACCAATGTTTTTTTTAATGTTATAATTCTGGCAACTGAGCTGCTGATTTTTTATAGTAAAATCTATAGGCATTTTTTTACATTGCATTACTGTAAATTAAAAGCAGTACTGCTGTTATTTTTTTTTATACATTTATAGCTTCATAAATATTAATAATTTACTAAAGATATTACTAAGTATTTCATCCTAAAATATTTTACAAAACTTATAGAGAACCGCAATAGATTGAAATTCCACAGTACTTTAAACCTCAAATATTTATAGAGTTTACAGAACCGCAATATATTGATAGTCTTAAGTATTTTAACTTAAAATATTTTATGAAAATTATAGAATCACAAAAAATGAATATTCCTAAGTATTTTAACTTAAAATTATTTACAAAATGTATAGATCCACAATAGATTGATATTCCTAAGTATTTTAATTTGAAATATTTTTCAAAAGCTTTCCAACCACAGCAGATTGATATTCCTAAGTATTTTAAATTAAAATATTTGACAAAACCTATAGAACCACAATAGATTGAAATTCCAGAGTATTTCAACCTAAAATAATTTACAAAATGTATAGAACCATAATAGATTGATTTTCCAAAGTATTTTAATTAAAAATATTTTACAACATTTTATAGAATCACAAGGGATGGATATTACCAAGTATTTCATCTTAAAATATTTTACAGACTTTATAGAACCACAATATATTGATATTCCTAAGTATTTGAACTTAAAATGTTTTACGAAAATTATAAAACCACAACGAATGTATATTCTTAGGTTTTTAACTTAAAATATTTTACAAAATTTATAGAATCACAATAGATTGGCATTCCTAAGTATTTTAACTTGAAATATTTTACAAAACTTATAGAACCACAATAGATTGGCATTCCTAAGTATTTTAACTTAAAATATTTTACAAAACCTATAGAACCACAATAGATTGAAATTACAGAGTATTTCAACCTAAAATATTTTACAATATGTATAGAACCATAATAGATTGATATTCCAAAGTATTTTAATTTAAAATATTTTACAACATTTTATAGAATCACAAGGGATGGATATTCCCAAGTATTTCATCTTAAAATATTTTACAGACTTTATAGAACCACAATATATTGATATTCCTAAGTATTTTAACTTAAAATGTTTTACGAAAATTATAAAACCACAAAGAATGGATATTCTTAGGTTTTTAACTTAAAATATTTTACAAAACTTATAGAACCACAATAGATTGAAATTACAGAGTATTTCAACCTAAAATATTTTACAATATGTATAGAACCATAATAGATTGATATTCCAAAGTATTTTAATTTAAAATATTTTACAACATTTTATAGAATCACAAGGGATGGATATTCCCAAGTATTTCATCTTAAAATATTTTACAGACTTTATAGAACCACAATATATTGATATTCCTAAGTATTTTAACTTAAAATGTTTTACGGAAATTATAAAACCACAAAGAATGGATATTCTTAGGTTTTTAACTTAAAATATTTTACAAAACTTATAGAACCACAATAGATTGAAATTACAGAGTATTTCAACCTAAAATATTTTACAATATGTATAGAACCATAATAGATTGATATTCCAAAGTATTTCAATTTAAAATATTTTACAACATTTTATAGAATCACAAGGGATGGATATTCCCAAGTATTTCATCTTAAAATAATTTACAGAGTTTATAGAACCACAATATATTTATATTCCTAAGTATTTTAACTTAAAATGTTTTACGAAAAATTATAAAACCACAAAGAATGGATATTCTTAGGTTTTTAACTTAAAATATTTTACAAAATTTATAGAATCACAATAGATTGGCATTCCTAAGTATTTTAACTTAAAATATTTTACAAAATTTATAGAACCCCAATAGATTGAAATTACAGAGTATTTCAACCTAAAATATTTTACAAAATGTATAGAACCACAATAGATTGATATTCCTAAGTATTTTAATTTAAAATATTTTACAAAATTGTATAGAATCACAAGGGATGGATATTCCTAAGTATTTCATCTTAAAATATTTTACAGAGTTTATAGAACCACAATAGATTGATATTCCTAAGTATTTTAATTTAAAATATTTTACAAAATTGTATAGAATCACAAGGGATGGATATTCCTAAGTATTTCATCTTAAAATATTTTACAGAGTTTATAGAACCACAATATATTGATATTCCTAAGTATTTTAACTTAAAATATTTTACAAAACTTATAGAACCACAATAGATTGAAATTACCGAGTATTTCAACCTAAAATATTTTACAAAATTTATAGAGCCACAATAGATTGACATTCCTAAGTATTTTAACTTAAAATATTTTACAGAATGTATAGAACCAAAAAGGATGGATACAAGTTCAAATATTGTAGGAATTGCTGGCTCCAAAAACATCTTTGTTTAAATGTCGGAGAGAAAAGGATCTGTCATGCAGGTTCAATAAGTATTTCATATTTATGTACTTGAAGAATATCGTCCATGATAAGTTTATTTTAGAAACAATTACAGCGAGAAACAACAACAGAATATGTGAATATGAAAATAGGTGAAAAATGTACTTAGTGGAATTAGAGAACTTTCCTAAGATTTATCTTTTGCTACTGTAACTTATACCTCTTATCTTTTTATTTAGTTCATTTATGTCGGTTGTTTATTGAATTTGTTGTACTTTATTTCTTTATTTGGTATATTTTTCCCCTTCTCATCTCCCCTGCCATGCAGAAACCAAACGGGCGACTCGGGCATCTACATCAAGCGCTGCTGCAAAGGCTTCTGCATCGACATCCTGAAGAAGATCGCCAAGTCGGTGAAGTTCACCTACGACCTCTACCTGGTCACCAACGGCAAACACGGCAAGAAGGTCAACGGGACGTGGAACGGCATGGTGGGGGAGGTGAGAGTTCGCCCGCTAAAACATGTTTG
Source organism: Nerophis lumbriciformis (assembly GCF_033978685.3). Taxonomy (NCBI): domain Eukaryota; kingdom Metazoa; phylum Chordata; class Actinopteri; order Syngnathiformes; family Syngnathidae; genus Nerophis; species Nerophis lumbriciformis. The sequence continues at coordinate 30,388,135 of NC_084563.2, read as the reverse complement.
TTGTCGGCCACCATGACTTTGTGAGGCAGCAACACATTGCAAAAAAGTTGTCAGAGGGGCATTTTTACTACTGTGTTACATGGCCTTTCCTTTTAACAACACTCAGTAAAGGTTTGGGAACTGAGGAGACACATTTTTGAAGTGGAATTCTTTCCCATTCTTGCTTGATGTACAGCTTAAGTTGTTCAACAGTCTCCCTTCTCATATTTTAGCCTTCACACATTTTCAATGTCTGGACTACAGGCAGGCCAGTCTAGCCACCTGCACTCTTTTACTACATAGCCAATTAAAACAAATTGTGTGTTTTAACTTGCGAATCGTAATATATATTTTTTCCCTTGCAAATCTTTTTTCAATTGAAAAACATCACTTATTTTTTATTTGCAAAACATTTTTTTTACTTGGAGACATTTTTAATTTATTTTAATTTTTTACTAAAAATACTTTTTTAATTGGACATAGGAAAATTCAATCTACTTGCCAATCTTTTTTCTGATTGAAAAACATTTTTTTTCTACTTGCAATTGAAGAAATATTTTTTTATTTGTGAATCATTTTTTAATTGAAGGTTTTTTTTTAATTTTGCAAATAGTTTTTTTAAATTGAACCAAATATTTTTTTTTACTTGCAATTGAACAATATATATATATATATATATATATATATATATATATATATATATATATATATATATATATATATATATATATATATATATATATATACATACATACAAATTGTTTTTTAATTATTTTTTTATTTGTGAATCATTCTTTTAATCTAACATAACAGGTTTTATATTTACTTGCAATTAAAGAAAATATATGTATTTTTTTTGCCAATTGGTTTTTATTTGAATAAAATTGTTTCATTTTTACTTAAAATATTTTTTTAATTGAACATAAGAAAAAAAATGGTATACTTTCAAATCTTTTTTCTAAGTGGATGTGCCATGTGTTGTAACACATGGCTTGGCATTGTCTTGCTGAAATAAGCAGGGGCGTCCATGATAACGTTGCTTGGATGGCAATATATGTTGCTCCAAAACCTGTATGTACCTTTCAGCATTAATGGTGCCTTCACAGATGTGTAAGTTACCCATGTCTTGGCCACTAATACACCCCCATACCATCACACATGCTGCCTTTTACACTTTGCACCCAGAACAGTCCAAATTATTATTTTCCTCTTTGGTCCGGAGGACACGGCGTCCACAGTTTCCAAAAACTATTTAAAATGTGGACTCATCAGACCACAGAAGACTTTTCCACTTTGCATCAGTCCATCTTAGATGAGCTCGGGCCCAGCGAAGCCGGCGGCGTTTCTGGGTGTTGTTGATAAATGGCTTTGGCTTTGCATAGTAGAGTTTTAACTTGCACTTACAGATGTAGCGACCAACTGTAGTTACTGACTGTGGTTTTCTCAAGTGTTCCTGAGCTCATGTGGTGACATCCTTTACACACTGATGTAGCTTTTTGATGCAGTACCGCCTGAGGGATCCAAGGTCCATAATATGGCTTACCTGCATTGATTTCCCCAGATTCTCTGAAACTTTTGATGATATTACAGAGCGTAGATGGTGAAATCCCTAAATTCCTTGGTTGAGAAATGTTGTTCTTAAACAATTGGCTCAGGCATTTGTTGACAAAGTGGTGACCCTCGCCCCGTCCTTGTTTGTGAATGACTGAGCATTTCATGGAATCTGCTTTTATACCCAATCATGGCACCCACCTGTTCCCAATTAGCCTGTTCACCTGTGGGATGTTCCAAATAAGTCTTTGATGAGCATTCCTCAATGTTCTCAGTCTTTTTTGCCACTCGTGCCAGCTTTTTTGAAACATGTTGCAGGCATCAAATTCCAAATGAGCTAATATTTGCAAAAAATAACGGTTCGAACGTTAAATATCTTGCCTTTGCAGTCTATTCAATTGAATATAAGTTGAAAAGGATTTGTTGTATTCTCTTTTTATTTACCATTTACACAACTTGACAACTTCACTGCTTTTGGCTTTTGCATATTAGCCACACCAGGCTATAAGTCACACCCACTACATTTTAGAAAACAAATTATTTTCATATATTAGCCGCATCGGACTATAAGCCGCACCCACTACTTTTTAGGGGAAAATATTTCCTTTCGATATAAATAAGCCCTTTCTACCGTGCTTGGTGGGTTGTAGGAGTCCTGAAAGACCGCCATGGAGTTATGCTAATGGATGCACCAACTCTTCCTCACAGCAGCCCCCAGCAGCTCATGAGTTAATTCCACTGAAGGAGGATATTGATTAAAAAAAAAACTATACGTGTAGGATGACTGCACACTCTGGCATCTGCTTCTCATATTTATTCATAGCTTCTCCTGTACAACCTCCGGCTAAATATACCGGAACATACTCTTAGGGGGTCACGTACTATAATGATCCTTTTTTTTCTTTCCTCCTGACATTATTTAAGTTCCTCTTCAGAGAAATGGCTGCCAAACTCTACAAACACACACAAATGTTTTTACTCACGCTTAATGATTCGCAAGTAAAACAATGGCCAATTAAAAATCAATTGGCCATCCATCCATCCATCCAAATTGTAAGTAAAAAAAAACTGTTTTGTTTAATACAAAAAATATTCACAAAATTTACAAAAATATTCATAAAAAAAAAAGATTCATAAATGAAAAAAATGTCTTTAATTGAAAAAAAAAAAAAAAAAAAGGATTTGCAGGGGGAAAATGTTGCTTATGTTCAATTAAAAAATTATTTTAAGTAAAAAAAAATTAAAAATTGTCCAAGCAAAGAAAATGATTCGCAAATGAAAAAACAATTGTTTTATGTTTTTCAATTTAAAAAAAATTATTCGCAATTAAAAATTTAACAATTGTATTCAATTAAAAATTAATTTGCAAGTATACAAATATATGTTTTTCAGTTACAAGTAAAAAAAAAATGGTTTTGTTCAATTAAAGAAATTATTCACAAATAAAATAAAATAATTAAAAAACAATTTGTATGTAAAAAAAAAAAAAGTCAAAAAATTGCAGGTAAAAAAAAATATTTGGCTCAAGGAAAGTTTTTTTTTTCGCAAAATAAAAAAAAATTGTTCAATTAAAAAAGCATTCCCTAATAAATAAAACATTTCTTTAATTAAAAAAGGATTCGCAAGGAAAAAAAGATTCACAAGTAAAAAAATATTTCTTCAATTGCAAGTCAAAACTATTTTTTTTTCCACTTAGAAAAAAGATTTGAAAGTATACCATTTTTTTTTCTTTTGTTCAAATAAAAAAAAATTTAACTTGAAAAAACAAACAAACAAAAAACAATTTTCTCCAAGTAAAATAAATATTCATAAGTAAAATTAAAACAATTTTATTGAAATAAAAACCAATTGGCAAAAAATATACATATTTTTTCTTTAATTGCAAGTAAATATAAAACCTGTTATGTTAGATTAAAAGAATGATTCACAAAAAAAAAAATTAAAAAACAATTTGCATGTATATATATATATATATATATATATATATATATATATATATATATATATATATATATATATACAGGTAAAAGCCAGTAAATTAGAATATTTTGAAAAACTTGATTTATTTCAGTAATTGCATTCAAAAGGTGTAACTTGTACATTATATTTATTCATTGCACACAGACTGATGCATTCAAATGTTTATTTCATTTAATTTTGATGATTTGAAGTGGCAACAAATGAAAATCCAAAATTCCGTGTGTCACAAAATTAGAATATTACTTAAGGCTAATACAAAAAAGGGATTTTTAGAAATGTTGGCCAACTGAAAAGTATGAAAATGAAAAATATGAGCATGTACAATACTCAATACTTGGTTGGAGCTCCTTTTGCCTCAATTACTGCGTTAATGCGGCGTGGAATGGAGTCGATGAGTTTCTGGCACTGCTCAGGTGTTATGAGAGCCCAGGTTGCTCTGATAGTGGCCTTCAACTCTTCTGCATTTTTGGGTCTGGCATTCTGCATCTTCCTTTTCACAATACCCCACAGATTTTCTATGGGGCTAAGGTCAGGGGAGTTGGCGGGCCAATTTAGAACAGAAATACCATGGTCCGTAAACCAGGCACGGGTAGATTTTGCGTTGTGTGCAGGCGCCAAGTCCTGTTGGAACTTGAAATCTCCATCTCCATAGAGCAGGTCAGCAGCAGGAAGCATGAAGTGCTCTAAAACTTGCTGGTAGACGGCTGCGTTGACCCTGGATCTCAGGAAACAGAGTGGACCGACACCAGCAGATGACATGGCACCCCAAACCATCACTGATGGTGGAAACTTTACACTAGACTTCAGGCAACGTGGATCCTGTGCCTCTCCTGTCTTCCTCCAGACTCTGGGACCTCGATTTCCAAAGGAAATGCAAAATTTGCATGGTTGGGTAATGGTTTGGGGTGCCATGTCATCTGCTGGTGTCGGTCCACTCTGTTTCCTGAGATCCAGGGTCAACGCAGCCGTCTACCAGCAAGTTTTAGAGCACTTCATGCTTCCTGCTGCTGACCTGCTCTATGGAGATGGAGATTTCAAGTTCCAACAGGACTTGGCGCCTGCACACAGCGCAAAATCTACCCGTGCCTGGTTTACGGACCATGGTATTTCTGTTCTAAATTGGCCCGCCAACTCCCCTGACCTTAGCCCCATAGAAAATCTGTGGGGTATTGTGAAAAGGAAGATGCAGAATGCCAGACCCAAAAACGCAGAAGAGTTGAAGGCCACTATCAGAGCAACCTGGGCTCTCATAACACCTGAGCAGTGCCAGAAACCCATCGACTCCATGCCACGCCGCATTAACGCAGTAATTGAGGCAAAAGGAGCTCCAACCAAGTATTGAGTATTGTACATGCTCATATTTTTCATTTTCATACTTTTCAGTTGGCCAACATTTCTAAAAAATCCCTTTTTTGTATTAGCCTTAAGTAATATTCTAATTTTGTGACACACGGAATTTTGGATTTTCATTTGTTGCCACTTCAAATCATCAAAATTAAATGAAATAAACATTTGAATGCATCAGTCTGTGTGCAATGAATAAATATAATGTACAAGTTACACCTTTTGAATGCAATTACTGAAATAAATCAAGTTTTTCAAAATATTCTAATTTACTGGCTTTTACCTGTATATTGTTCAATTGCAAGTAAAAAAAAATATTTGGTTCAATTTTAAAAAATTATTTGCAAAATAAAAAAAAAAACCTTCAATTAAAAAATTATTCACAAATAAAAAAATATTTCTTCAATTGCAAGTAGAAAAAAAATGTTTTTCAATCAGAAAAAAGAGTGGCAAGTAGATTTTTTTTTATTATGTTCAATTAAAAAATTATTTTTGGTAAAAAACTAAAATAAATTAAAAATCTATCCAAGTAAAAAAAAATGTTTTGCAAATAAAAAATAAATAATGTTTTTCAATTGAAAAAAGATTTGCAAGGGAAAAAATATATATTACGATTCGCAAGTTAAAACACACAATTTTTTTTAATTGACAAAAGGTTGGCAAGTAAAAAAAAACATTTCAATTACAAAAAATGTTGGCAAGTTAAAAAAAAAAAAGAAGATTCAATTAAAAAAACGATTTTCAAGTAAAAATAAAAATAAAAAGTTTTTTTGCAAGTAAAATAATGGGTGGAAGGATGGAATATTACTGCCAAATATTTTAACTTGAAAAAAATAGTTGTTATACCCACAAATTGTTTTTTACTTACAGAAAATAGCTTTTTAAACACCTGCAAATCACTTTTTTACTTGCAGAAAAGTTTTTATACTTGCAAATCGTTATTTTACTTGCAGAAAAAAAGTTTTGTGCTTGTTAATCGTTTATAATTGAAGAACATTGCGTTGTTTTTACTGGCGTGACTACAAACATTTCTGTGTGTTTGTGGAGTTTGGCCAGTCACTCCAACACCGTCCTTCGTGGTGCGTTCACTGACCGCCCCTGTGTGTCTGTCAGGTGGTGCTGAAGAACGCTCACATGGCGGTTGGCTCGCTCACCATCAACGAGGAGAGGTCGGAGGTCATCGACTTCTCGGTGCCGTTCATCGAGACAGGCATCAGCGTCATGGTGTCCCGCAGCAACGGCACCGTGTCGCCCTCCGCCTTCTTAGGTGAGCAGGAAGTCGTCTTTGTCAACATACATGGACATTGTATTAGGTACACCTGCACCGTCTAACGAGCAGCAAATAGTTATTATTTGACTTAACCCTTTAAAGCCTGAACCACTAAATTGTTGACAGAACATTACAATTTAATTGGTCCATTTTTTTCCTTACAAAAAATGATTTCCATACATGATTTTCAATTTCTATCATATTTGACACAGCCGTATATATTATTTTTGTTATTTTTAAACAAACCAAAACATAATGCAATACACAGAAATATTTATGATGTTATTTCCAAACATAAAAAGAACATTCATCATCTTCATATTCCCCCAAATGCTCCACATCACTTGAATTCACTTTTTTTTTTAATCATTTTCAAAACATCTTCAATGTTGTAATTGTTTGTCATTTAAAAATACGTCATTATGTATTTTTTAATGTAATGTATTTTTTTCACTCATAAAAATCATAAAGCTATAATTTATTATCCCGACACACATTGAGTGATCGCCACAAAATAATACATCAAATGATATATTTTACCTGTAAATATACCATATTGTGTCATGTAAACAATATATTTGTTTAAACATCTAAAGACTGTATGTTGCTCCATAACATGTTTTTTTAAATTGTTTATGATTTTGCATATTAGAATGAAATACATACATTTTTGTCCTCAAAATGCTACACACAATACCCCATAGTGACAATGTGAAAATGTTTTTAATTTATTTTGCAAATGAGAATGGAATAAATTCATTTTTGTCCTCAAAATGCTGCACACGATTCCCTATGATGACAACTTTTTATTTTTTTTAATTTTTAATTTTTAATTTTTTTTTAAATTTTTTTTTTCTATAATGACAACTTAACAAGGTTTTTTTTTTTTTTTTTTGCTAAAATGCTACACGCAATTCCTTATAATACATCAACTTCTATATGTATATTTTACCTGTATTGTGTCATGTAAACAATATATTTGTTTAAACATCTAAAGACTGTATGTTGCTCCATAATATGTTTTTTAAATGTTTTATTATTTTGCATATTAGAATGAAATTAATTAATTTTTGTCCTCAAAATGCTGCACACAATTCCCTATGATGACAACTTTTAATTTTTTTTTATTTTTAATTTTTAATTTTTTGTTTTTATTTATTTTTTTCTATAATGACAACTTAACAAGGTTTTTTGTTTTTTTTTGCTAAAATGCTACACGCAATTCCTTATAATACATCAACTTCTATATGTATATTTTACCTGTATTGTGTCATGTAAACAATATATTTGTTTAAACATCTAAAGACTGTATGTTGCTCCATAATATGTTTTTTAAATGTTTTATTATTTTGCATATTAGAATGAAATCAATTAATTTTTGTCCTCAAAATGCTACACATAATACCCCGTAGTGACAATTTAAAAAAATGTTTTATTTATTTTGCAAATTAGAATGGAATAAATTCATTTTTGTCCTCAAAATGCTACACACAAAAAATCCTTGTATTAGCCACACCGGACTATAAGCCACACCTACTACATTTTAGAAAAAAAATATGTTTCCATATATTACCCACACTGGACTATTAGTCGCACCCAATACATTTGAGAAAGAAAAAAATCCTCATATTAGCTGTCAGGTTCAAACACCGAACTATCTATTAAACAAGACAAGAAGCAAGGAATCAAACAGAGACAGGATTCAATTTAGCTCATGATGAGAGCGCGTGAACCTGTACCCTCGTACAGTATTACCCCACGCTCTGAGGAAAGGGTTCCACGCCTCTTCCTTTATTTGGGCATTTCCTGATTACATAGCTGCAGCTGCTTCTAAGAGTAGGGGTCATAAACAGCTGCTGCGCTGGGTCATAAACAGTTCAAACAAAAGGGTGCTTGGAGGGGTGTCGGGTTTGCCCCCTCTCTGCTTTGTAGATTTCGGGTCTATTGGGGTCTTTTTCTTATTTTCTTTTATATTAGCCTCACTGAACTGTAGGCCGCACCCACTATATTTTAGGAAAACATTTCCCCCCAAATAATAGCCACACCGGACTATAAGCCGCACCCAATTTTTTTATAGAAAAACGTATATCTTTCCTTATATTAGCCGCACCAGACTATAAGCCACACCCACTACACTACATTTTAGGAAAAAATCCTCATATTAGCTGTCAGGTTCAAACACCGAACTATCTATTAAACAAGACAAGAAGCAAGGAATCAAACAGAGACAGGATTCAATTTAGCTCATGATGAGAGCGCGTGAACCTGTACCCTCGTACAGTATTACCCCACGCTCTGAGGAAAGGGTTCCACGCCTCTTCCTTTATTTGGGCATTTTCTGATTATATAGCTGCAGCTGCTTCTAAGGTTAGAGGTCATAAACAGCTGCTGCGCTGGGTCATAAACAGTTCAAACAAAAAGGTGCTTGGAGCGGTGTCGGGTTTGCCCCCTCTCTGCTTTGTAGATTTCGGGTCATGATAAGGTCTTCCTGTGGCTGTCCAATAGATCAAAGAAACCGACACCTCCACGTCACAGTGGAGGTTTACAAGCTGTCGGCCTTTTGCTTGATAAGATCAACGACAGCTTTTGTCTTCTCACAGGGCAGCCTGAACTCCAAGCAAACAAGTTGTGTGATAACTTATACACAATTATTTTGACATTAGCTACATTTTAGAAAAAAATGTTTTTCCATACATTGTCCACACTGGACTATAAGCCGCACCCAATACATTTTTGAAAAAAAATATTTTCTTTTATATTAGCTGCACCAACCCACTATATTTTAGGAAAACATTTCCCCCAAAATAATAGCCACATCGGACTAAAAGCCGCACCCAATACATTTGAGAAAAACAAAATATTGGGGTCTTTTTCATGTAAGCAAGTCATTTCTTGTGATTAATCCACCTTTTAAAGTGTGATTAATCTATTTTTCCCCTAATCCTACCAACTAAATGTGTTTATTATGGGTTTATTTTCTCTTCTATTTGCTGGATGAGCACAACAATGAAATGAATTTGCTGTTTGTGTCCTGCAGAGCCCTTCAGTGCCGACGTGTGGGTGATGATGTTCGTCATGCTGCTGATTGTGTCCGCCGTGGCCGTGTTCGTGTTCGAGTACTTCAGCCCGGTGGGTTACAACCGCTGCCTGGCGGACGGCAGAGGTGAGGACACGCCCACTTGTTTCTGCTTTCTGTGTAACGCCATAGGAAAAGTTGTAGCAAAACTTAGCCCCTCCCAAGTGTCACAGCTCCGCCTCCTTCCCTCTCGTCAACTCTGGCTAAAAAGCGCTTGAGCGGATCCTTTGGAAATATTTACCCGCCGGGATAGAAAGGGCGTCCCAGGTAGCGCGCCACGTTCAATCAACTTTCCCATCAAAGTCGGCGCTTGAGGGTTTTCTGCACACACTTGGGATTGAATTGACCTCACTCAAGGTCAAATCTGTCAAATGTTTCTGCAGCCTTTTTTTGTCAGCGAGGTCCAGAGGGAATATGTGTGTGATTTGACGTAGGGCTACACCATTACTACATTGTCTGGACTGTAAGCCGCACCCGCCACATCTCAGAAAATTACATCTTTTTCCACACATTAGCCGCATCGGACTATAAGCCGCACCCGCTACATTTTAGGAAACAAAATATTGCTTTACATACAGTATATTAGTCACATCGGACTATAATCCGCACCCATTACATTTTAGGAAACAAAATATTTTCCTTATATTATCCGCACCCACAACATTTCAGTTTTATTTGTGCCAATAATAGAATAGAAAGTACTTTATTGATCCCTGGGGGAAATTCAGCACCCCAGTTTGCTCACAATAGACAATAAACACTTAGGTATTTTTACATGTGAATAATATAAATACAGTCTATTATACAGCATTATTCACATGTGAGTAATATAAATGCAGTCTATTATACAATTCACATGTGAATAACATAAATATAGTCTATTATACAGCATTATTCACAACTGAATAATATAAATACAGTCTATTATACAGCGTTATTCACGTGTGAATAATATAAATACAGTCTATTATACAGCATTATTCACATGTGAATGACATAAATACAATCTATTATACAGCATATTCACATGTGAATAACATAGTCTATTATACAGCATTATTCAAATGTGAATAATATAAATACAGTCTATTATACATTATTATTTACATGTGAATAACATAAATACAGTCTATTATACAGCATTATTCACATGTGAATAATATAAATACAGTCTATTATACAGCATTATTCACATGTGAATAACATAAATACAGTCTTATACAGCATTATTCACATGTGAATAACATAAATACAGTCTATTATACAGCACTATTCACATGTGAATAATATAAATACAGTCTATTATACAGCATTATTCACATGTGAATAACATACATACAGTCTATTATACAGCATTATTCACATGTGAATAATATAAATACAGTCTATTATACAGCATTATTCACATGTGAATAACATAGTCTATTATACAGCATTATTCAAATGTGAATAACATAAATACAGTCTATTATACAGCATTATTCACATGTGAATAACATAAATACAGTCTATTATACAGCATTATTCACATGTGAATAACATAAATACAGTCTATTATACAGCATTATTCACATGTGAATAATATTAATACAGTCTATTATACAGCATTATTCACATGTGAATAACATAAATACAGTCTATTATACAGCATTATTCACATGTGAATAATATAAATACAGTCTATTGTACAACATTATTCACATGTGAATAATATAAATACAGTCTATTATACAGCATTATTCACATGTGAATAACATAAATACAGTCTATTATACAGCATTATTCACATGTGAATAATATAAATACAGTCTATTATACAGCATTATTCACATGTGAATAACATAAATACAGTCTATTATACAGCATTATTCACATGTGAATAACATAGATAGTCTATTATACAGCATTATTCAAATGTGAATACCGTATTTTCCGCACTATAAGGCGCACCGGATTATTAGCCGCACCTTCTATGAATTACATATTTCATAATTTTGTCCACCAATAAGCCGCCCCGGACTAAAAGCCGCGCCTACGCTGCGCTAAAGTGAATGTCAAAAAAACGCTGCGCTAAAGTGAATGTCAAAAAAACAGTCAGATAGTTCAGTCAAACTTTAATAATATATTGAAAACCAGCGTTCTAACAACTCTGTCCCAAAATGTACGCAAATGTGCAATCACAAACATAGTAAAATTCAAAATGGTGTAGAGCAATAAATAGCAACATAATGTTGCTCGAACGTTAATGTCACAACACACAAAATAAACATAGCGCTCACCTTCTGAAGTTATTCTTCATTCGTAAATCCTTCGAATTCTTCGTCTTCGGTGTCCGAATTGAAAAGTTGCGCAAGCGTGGTATCCAAAATGGCCGGTTCCGTCTCGTAGAAGTCATCGGGAGTCAGTGTCGCTGTTGTTCTGTGAATCCTGCCTTCCGGAAAGCTCGGACCACAGTTGTGACCGAAATATCTGCCCAAGCATTTACGATCCACTGGCAAATGTTGGCGTATGTCGTCCGAGGCTGTCTGCCCGTCTTAGTGAAGGTGTGTTCGCCTTCGGAGCTGTGTGAAAAAAGCCACCCGGCCTCTTCGCGTAAACTTCCCTTAACCACTCGCTCATCTTTTCTTCATCCATCCATCCCTTCGAGTTAGCTTTTATGATGACGCCGGCTGGAAAGGTCTCTTTTGGCAAGGTCTTCCTTTTGAATATCACCATGAGTGGAAGTTAGCATGGCAAGCTAGAACCACAGTGAAGGATGACTTCTCATTCCCTGTGGAGCGAATATTCACCGTACGTGCTCCCGTTCCACAGTGCGGTTCAGTTGCTGTGAAATACGGTAGTAATCCGTGTGCGGATGGAGAGATTGCGTCTTTTTATGAACCGGATCGTTTAGTAGGAGCCATTTTGTGGTCTTTACAGATGTAAACAGGAAATGAAACGTACGGTGATATCCGCGCGTTTTTTCTTCTTCTTCCGGGGGCGGGTGAAGCGCTTCCTGTTCTATGGGGGCGGGTGCTTTCCTTGGCGGTTGCTTGCGTAGAAGAAGAAGCGCTTCCTGTTCTACCGGGAAAAAAGATGGCGGCTGTTTACCGAAGTTGCGAGATCGAAACTTTATGAAAATTAATCGTAATAAAGCGCACCGGGTTATAAGGCGCACTGTTAGCTTTTGAGAAAATTTGTGGTTTTTAGGTGCGCCTTATAGTGCGGAAAATACGGGTAAATACAGTCTATTATACAGCATTATTCACATGTGAATAACATAAATACTGTCTATTATACAGCATCATTCACATGTGAATAACATAAATACAGTCTATTATACAGCATTATTCACATGTGAATAATATAAATACAGTCTATTATACAGCATTATTCACATGTGAATAACATAAATACAGTCTATTATACAGCATCATTCACATGTGAATAACATAGTCTATTATACAGCATTATTCATATGTGAATAATATAAATACAGTCTATTATACAGCATTATTCACATGTGAATAACATAAATACAGTCTATTATACAGCATCATTCACATGTGAATAACATAAATACAGTCTATTATACAGCATCATTCACATGTGAATAACATAAATACAGTCTATTATACAGCATTATTCACATGTGAATAATATAAATAATACAATACCATGAGACCATAAACTGGGCGGTATAGCTCGGTTGGTAGAGTGACCGTGCCAGCAACTTGAGGGTTCCATGTTTGATCCCCGCTTCTGCCATCCTAGTCACTGCCGTTGTGTCCTTGGGCAAGACACTTTACCCACCTGCTCCCAGTGCCACCCACACTGCTTTAAATAGAACTTAGATATTGGCTTTCACTATGTAAAGCGCTTTGAGTCACTAGAGAAAAAGCGCTATATAAATATAATTCACTTCACTTCATTAACTGATGATGTAGAGGACTCCAAAACGGTTGTATCACTTATGATACGTTAGGCGTTATAGGGTTAAATGTGACTTTTTTTAATGTCATCAACCAATATATATATATATTTTTTTTTTTTTTAATAAATGTTTTCTTCTTTTTCGTCCTTAATTGGGTCAAATTCCTGGCGCCACAAAATGATGCCTACTCTTTGTAAAGGCATGAATTTCTCACCACCTTCTTCTCTGTCATCCTCCGTCACGCCTCCCTCCCTCGCCGTCTGCCAGAGCCCGGCGGTCCCTCCTTCACCATCGGAAAGGCCATCTGGCTGCTCTGGGGTCTGGTCTTCAACAACTCCGTCCCCGTGCAGAATCCCAAAGGTACCACCAGCAAGATCATGGTGTCCGTCTGGGCCTTCTTCGCCGTCATCTTCCTGGCGTCCTACACTGCCAACCTGGCAGCCTTCATGATCCAGGAGGAGTACGTGGACCAGGTGTCGGGCCTGTCCGACAAAAAGGTGGGAATGAGAGAATTTACAAGTGCTGCAAGTACACACACCTATATATAGATATAGATATATATATATATATATATATATATATATATATATATATATATATATATATATATAGGTGTGTGTAATGCGCCGAAAATCCATCAAGCGGCGCAATTTGGTAGCTTACCAAAGTCGTACTAAAACATTTTGACACATTTTTGAGTGCCGTGTGTAATGTTCTATAGCAGCTGTCCCCAAACTACGGCCCGCAGGCCAGATACAGCCCTCCAGCATCCAAAAAACGGCTCGCGGGAATTTTTTATTTAATTTTTTTTTTTAATCTCACCTTTCTAATCCATTTTCTACCACTTGTTACTCTCTGTGTCTCCTAGCCGCTTAAGCCAATCATTATGTCTAAAAATGTATTTTCCCATCAACAACGTGACATCGTGCTCTTTCAGTCAATTAGTGCGCGAGAAATATATATATATATATATATATATATATATATATATATATATATATATATATATATATATATATATATATATATATATATATATATGTATATATATATGTATATATATATATATATATATATATATATAAATATATATATATATATATATATATATTTCTCGCGCACTAATTGACTGAAAGAGCACGATGTCACGTTGTTGATGGGAAAATACATTTTTAGACATAATGATTGGCTTAAGCGGCTAGGAGACACAGAGAGTAACAAGTGGTAGAAAATGGATTAGAAAGGTGAGATTATATATATATATATATGTATATATATATATATATATATATATATATATAAATATATATATATATATATATATATATATATATATATATATATATAAATATATATATATATATATATATATATATATATATATATATATATATATATAAATATATATGTATACATTTGTATATATGTGTATATATATGTATGTATATATATGTATACATTTGTATATATGTGTATATATATGTATGTATATATATGTATATATATGTATATATATATATATGTATGTATATATATATATATATGTATGTATATATATATATATATATAAATATATATGTATACATTTGTATATATGTGTATATATATGTATGTATATATATGTATATATATATGGATGTATGTATATATATGGATATATTTATGTATATATATATGGATGTATGTATATATATGGATATATTTATGTATATATATATATATATACATATATATGCATATATCTATATATAAACATATATTTATGTATATATACATATATATGTATATATATATGTATATACATATATATGTATAAGTATATGTATATAAATATATACATATATATGTATACATATATATATGTATATAAATATATACATATATATGTATACATATATATATGCATATGTATACATATATATGTATATATATTTATATATGTATATGTATACATATATTTATGTATATGTATATATATACATATATATGTATATATATATATATGCATATATATGTATATATACATATATATATGTGTATATACATATATATGTATATATATACATATATGTGTGTGTGTGTATATATAATTATATATATATGTATATATATATATATATATATATGTATATGTATATATATATATGTATATATATATATATATATGTATATGTATATATACATATATATAATTATATATATGTATATATATACATATATATATACACAGTATATATATATATATATATATATATATATATATATATATATATATATATATATATATATATATATATATATATACACAGCCCTGCCCCCGGCCAAATTGTTTTAACCCAATGCGGCCCCCGAGTCCAAAAGTTTGGGGACCCCTGTTCTATAGTCTCAATGAAAACATCAAAGTTTTGCTGTTGCTTGCTAGCGTCATTTATTGAACAGGCGTCCCCAACCTGTGGTCCACACGTGTCTCTTATGTGTGACTGCCATCTACTGGTCACACTTATTATCACACCGTGTACCAAATAAAATTGCTTCGAGGTCGGTAAGCACGACCAGAATTAATTAAGCGCACCGGGTTATAAGCCTAATTTCTGAGAACATTAAAAGATTTTAAGTACGGTTAAAAAAATCTGTTCACAAAATTAAAATGCAAAAAAATTCAGTTCCATAAATTCAGTGTCAGAATAAAAAGTGTTGGTAATAAAGACACAAATTCAGTTTGACATTCCTGCAATATACCTAAGTAATACCTAAGTAGTAAGATGTTTTTAAGTCCTATTAAAATGTGTTGTTGATTGATGAGGTGAGGAAACAGTTCCTAAATGTGTCCTCCTGCTCACCGCTGCGGTCATGTGGTCATGTGACGCGTCTCACTGACTTTTCCACGCTAACGAGCGCTCCTCTGTCATTTTCTCTTTGTGCGT
>NC_084563.2:30357098-30367098 GCF_033978685.3 Nerophis lumbriciformis | reverse complement strand
AATTTCCAAACATTCACACATTAAGATTCTACACCAAAATCATCTATTCATTATTATTATATTTATTTTTATTTTTATTGTTGTGAGTGTCCAATCATTCACACATATACGATTATACACCAAAAATCATCTATTTATTATTATTATTACTATTATTATTATTATTTTATTTTTTATTTTTTTATTATTATTATTATTGTTATTTTTATTATTGTGTGAATGTCCAATCATTCCCACAATAAGATTCTACACCATAAGATGGTGTAGAATCTATTTATTATTATTAATGTGCGAATACTTGGACGTTCACACAATAAGATTCTACACCAAAAACTATCTATTTATTATTATTGTATGAATGTCCATGCATTCACACAATTAAGATTCTACACCAAAAATCATTTATTTATTATAATTAATATTATTATTGTGTGAATGTCCCAACATTCACACATAAGATTCTACACCAAAAATCATCTATTTATTATATTATTATTATTATTATTATTATTGCGTGAATGTCTAATCATTCACACAATAAGATTCTACACCAAAAATAATCTATTTATTGTTGTTCGTATTAATATTATTATTATTATTATTATTGTGTGAATGTCCAGGCCTTCACACATTAAGATTCTACACCAAAATTTGTTTATGAATTATTATTATTATTGTGTGAATGTCCAAGCATTCACACAATAAGATTCTACACCGTAAATAATTGATTTGTTATTAATATTATTATTGTTTGAATGTCCAAGCATTCACACAATAATATTCTACACCAAAAATCATATATGCATTATTATAATTATTATTCTCATTATTATTCCGCCGGAAAGGTTTGCCACGTTCCACAGCACACAGTTTTCAGCCGATCAGAACCAATCCAGTATCAAACTGTTCAGCTCGACCAGGAATTGTGAGCTCCCCAAAAGAAAAGAAAAATACTTAGAATTCCCATTTTTCCATGACATTTTGTCCGGGGGAAAACGAAAGGTACAATTTTCAAACTTGCACAATTTATACATTTCTCACCCGATTGGACCCGTTCCACCATCCTCACTCCTCCACTCACCTTGGACAAACTGTTTTGAAGCAGCATCTATGCTAGTAGAAAGGAAAAGGGACTATCTGGGCTTGAGCCTGGTACAATTACATGTATTACACTGTGCCATTATAGTAAATACATTATATTTAGGGACTCCATCCATCCATCTTCTTCCGCTTATCCGCGGCCGGGTTGCGGGGGCAGCAGCCTAAGCAGGGAAGCTCAGACTTCCCTCTCCCCAGCCACTTTGTCCAGCTCTTCCCGGGGGATCCCGAGGCGTTCCCAGGCCAGCCGGGAGACATAGTCTTCCCAACGTGTCCTGGGTCTTCCCCGTGGCTCCTACCGGTCGGACGTGCCCTAAACTGACCAGATGCCTGAACCACCTCATCTGGCTCCTCTCCATGTGGAGGAGCAGCGGCTTTACTCTGAGCTCCTCCCGGATGACAGAGCTTCTCACCCTATCTCTAAGGGAGAGACCCACCACCCGGCGGAGGAAACTCATTTGGGCCGCTTGTACCCGTGATCTTGTCCTTTCGGTCATAACCCAAAGCTCATGACCATAGGTGAGGATGGGAACGTAGATCGACCGGTAATTTGAGAGCTTTGCCTTCCGGCTCAGCTCCTTCTTCACCACAACGGATCGATACAGCGTCCGCATTACTGAAGACGCCGCACAGATCCGCCTGCCGATCTCACCATCCACTCTTCCCTCACTCGTGAACAAGACTCCCAGGTACTTGAACTCCTCCACTTGGGGCAGGGTCTCCTCCCCAACCCGGAGATGGCACCCCACCCTTTTCCGGGCGAGAACCATGGACTCGGACTTGGAGGTGCTGATTCTCATCCCAGTCGCTTCATACTCGGCTGCGAACCGATCCAGCGAGAGCTGAAGATCCTGGCCAGATGAAGCCATCAGGACCACATCATCTGCAAAAAGCAGAGACCTAATCCTGCAGCCACCAAACCAGATCCCCTCAACGCCTTGACTGCGCCTAGAAATTCTGTCCATAAAAGTTCAGAACAGAATGGGTGACAAAGGGCAGCCTTGGCGGAGTCCAACCCTTACTGGAAACGTGTCCGACTTACTGCCGGCAATGCGGACCAAGCTCTGACACTGATCATACAGGGAGCGGACCGCCACAATCAGACAGTCCGATACCCCATACTCTCTGAGCACTCCCCACAGGACTTCCCGGGGGACACGGTCGAATGCCTTCTCCAAGTCCACAAAGCACATGTAGACTGGTTGGGCAAACTCCCATGCACCCTCAAGGACCCTGCCCAGAGTATAGAGCTGGTCCACAGTTCCACCACCAGGACCAAAACCACACTGTTCCTCCCGAATCCGAGGTTGGACTATCCGGCGTAGCCTCCTCTCCAGTACACCTGAATAGACCTTACTGAGGTATTAATGGACTATTTCATTAAAATAACGTTTGTATCGTGACAAAACCAGGATAAGACGCTGAAGAAGTCTAACAGAACCCAACACGTTCTAAGTTGGACATTTTTATTACGCTCACAATTATTCATTAGAAATACATTTTGTTTATCATCGAGCACATCGACTTACTTGGCGGCACATTTGGCGCCGGGGATCCAAAAATCCTAGCGTGGGAAGAGTTGAGGGTACTTTCTCTGATGGACCATTGAACATGGTGCCTTAGTGTTGTTGTTGCATGCTGCTTCCTTGCCTAGAAATAGACCAATTCATTTGCATAATGTTACCTTTTCTGCGGTAAGGTTGCTGCACGTAAATAGTCTTAGCTCACGTTTGTCACACGATGAGACAAAACAAAGTGTTTATGTGTTTGGTTTCTCATTTGTCATTTGGTTTCCCGCCCACTGGCTGACCTGACACAACTTACAAGCCAGAACTGGCATTGGGCCTTTTCTTTTGTCGGGTGTTAATACGCAGTGTGAAGCCACAACTTTGTCTTTATCGCTCCGGGAAGTGTGATATTTGTCAAGTTTTATGGCTTTTTACTCCGGAGCTTTGAGATTTACGGTGCATTCGCACTCGCCAATCCATGTCGTGCCCGGGTACACACTACATTTAGAGTCAAGGTACGCTTCCCTGTCAGAGGAGGTGGTATATCAATCAATCAATCAATCAATCAATCAAAGTTGACTTGTATAGCCCTAAATCACGAGTGTCTCAAAGGGCTGCACAAGCCATAACGACATCCTCTGCTCAGATCCCACATCAGGGCCAGAAAAAACTCAACCCAATGGGATGACAATGAGAAACCTTGGAGGGAACCGCAGATGTGGGGACCCCCAGCCTATGGGCGACCGGTGCAATGGACGTCGAGTCGATCTAGCATAATAGTGTGAGAGTCCAGTCCATAGTGGATCTAACATAATAATGTGAGAGTCCAGTCTATAGTGAATCTAACATAATAGTGTGGGAGTCCAGTCCATAGTGGATCTAACATAATAATGTGAGAGTCCAGTCCATAGTAGATCTAACATAATAGTGTGAGAGTCCAGTCCATAGTGGATCTAGCATAATATTGTGAGAGTCCAGTCCATAGTGGATCTAACAAAATAGTGAGAGTCCAGTCCATAGTGGATCTAACATAATAGTGTGAGAGTCCAGTCCATAGTGGATCTAACATAATAATGTGAGAGTCCAGTCCATAGTGGATCTAACATAATAGTGAGAGTCCAGTCCATAGTGGATCTAACATAATAGTGAGAGTCCAGTCCATAGTGGATCTAACATAATAGTGTGAGAGTCTAGTCCATAGTGGATCTAACATAATAGTGTGGGAGTCCAGTCCATAGTGGATCTAACATAATAGTGTGAGAGTTCAGTCTATAGTGGATCTAACATAATAGTGTGAGAGTCCAGTCCATAGTGGATCTAACATAATAGTGAGAGTCCAGTCCATAGTGGATCTAACTTAATAGTGAGAGTCCAGTCCATAGTGGATCTAGCATAATAGTGTGAGAGTCCAGTCCATAGTGGATCTAACATAATAGTGAGAGTCCAGTCCATAGTGTATCTAACATAATAGTGAGAGAGTCTATTATGTGTGTGTATACCAGTCAGTATTTATTATGTGTGTATACCAGTCAGTATGTATTATGTGTGTATACCAGTCAGTATATATTATGTGTGTATACCAGTCAGTATGTATTATGTGTGTATACCAGTCAGTATGTATTATGTGTGTATACCAGTCAGTATGTATTATGTGTGTATACCAGTCAGTATGTATTATGTGTGTATACCAGTCAGTATGTATTTTGTGTGTATACCAGTCAGTATGTATTATGTGTGTATACCAGTCAGTATGTATTATGTGTGTATACCACTCAGTATGTATTATGTGTGTATACCACTCAGTATGTGTTGGACTATCAACATTTATCCATTTTTTTAATATTACACAGGGTTTTAAAATTTGTTTTAGGGAGCTTTTGGGGACCCTGGCCTAACTCTAACCCTGACATCCACTGTAATGATACCAAGTACAGGAGTGTATCTACTTCATACTACTATGAGTCCATCTGTATTTTTAGCATAACAAAATCTTTTTTAGTTCAAATTCATATTATATTTATAAAGTCAGTAAATACGTCCCTGGACACATGAGGACTTCGAATATGACCAATGTATGATCCTGTAACTACTTGGTATCGGATCGATACCCAAATTTGTGGTATCATCCAAAACTAATGTCAAGTATCAAAGAAGAGAAGAATAAGTGATTATTACATTTTAACAGAAGTGTAGATAGAACATGTTAAAACAGAAAGTAAGCAGATATTAACAGTAAATGAACAAGTAGATTAATAATAAATTTTTACAGTTTGTCCCTCATAATGTTGACAAAATGACACAATATGTTACTGCATACGTCAGCAGACTAATTAGGAGTCTTTGTTTGTTTACTTACTACTAAAAGACAAGTTGTCTAGTATGTTCACTATTTTATTTCAGGACTAAATTACAATAATAAACATATGTTTCATGTACCCTAAGATTTTGTGTTCCCCTTTATTCAGAAAAGTATCGAAAAGTATCCATCGGTCAAGCTCCTGGCAGCCACATTCTGAACAGTCTGAAGTCTCTTTAGAGGAGTGAAAACAGAATTATAATAGTCAATGCAAGACGAGACGAACGCGTGAATAATCATTTCGAGATTCGATTTTGACAGCAAATTTCTCACTTTAGAAATATTTCTCAGGTGATTAAAAACAGTTTTTGGTCAGTTGACGACAGGGACTTTGACTGATCGAACACAAGCCCAAGGTTTCTGAAGCTCGTTTTACCAGATGCGCCCAGAGCACCAAGGTCAGATCAAATCAGGATGGCCTATTTATCGGGCGCAATGATCAGACTTTCCGTTTTGTTGGAATTCATCTGAAGGAAATTCGAAGACAACCAGTTTTTGATACAGGGTACACATTCCAAGAACTCCGATAAAAAGTGAAACACTGACTACTTGTAGGAGCAGTACAGACAAGTGGACATTATATGTATTCAAGGTAGCATTGTCGTCTTTGTCCGTACTTGGTTGAACGCTTAAATTGCTAAATGACGATCGGTCGCCGGACAAAGAGGAGGAAGGACAAGACACATTCGGTGTGCCAGTAACCTTTGTTCTGGTACCTTTTCAGGCAGCTCTAGTAGCTCAAGATGTAGAAAGATAGTCAGGTATTCCCTCCGGAGAAACTGCCATTCAGCCGAGCATCCGGAAACGGAGATAAAACGGACAAAAGGAGCACAAAGGAGAACTGGGCTGACGTCAGATGTCAGACTGATCAATGCAGAGCACGGTGAAAATATCAGGAATGGCCTTTGAGACAAGATGGTTGGTTAATGCGCAGATTAGGTAGATTAAGTCGTTAAAAATAGATGGCATAGAAATAACATTGTCTGCATCCCTTTTCTACTGTTTATCCCACTCATGGCTCAAGGAGAAACGGGGGTCTATCCCAGCTGATTTTGCAGAAAAGACATATCTTAGACTAGACTCCAGTCAATCACAGGGCACATATCACTCATCCACACTTGGGTTTACACCTAAAGTCGAGGCATCAAAGACTCTCTGCACAAATGTCAGCTGTGTGTACTACTATTCCAGCTGTGGCCCATGGCAATCAGGTCTCTTTTCCAAACAATGAACAATGACGCCGACGAATGAGCGGTATGTTTATCAGGGGAAAAGGGTTTCTCGGAAATGGCCCGGAAGAAACCGCAAATTCCCTCACACACTTTTGGCTTCATGCTCAAATGCTCTGACGGAATGAGGATTTAAGCGAGCCGTCAGGAAAGACACTTTCGCTAATCCCCGTCTAAATTTGGAAGTTTTTGGTTCTTGGCTCGTACCTTCTTGTTCTCACTCTTGCTCCTTCTTTTCCAACATCATCTTTCTTGCCCTTCCCTTCCCCCTCGACCTTCCTACTCATCTCCTGATTCCCACACTCCAGGGTATCTACAGCTGTATCCACGGAGTCCAAATTGAAGAAAACAAGTCCACCATAGACTCTCCTTCATCGAGCATAAAGAAGAACATGAACAACACCCACTCGAACATCTTGCGGTTGCTCCGCACTGCCAAAGACATGACTGCAGTGCCGGGCATTAATGGTTCTCCGCACGCGGCCCTGGAATACAACCATAGCGGTCGTGAATCGGCCATTTATGACATTCAGGAGCATCGGCGCAGTCTCGTGGGGCACCCTGCAGACTGTAAGTCCGCACCGCCCTACTTGCAAGAGGACAACATGTTCACTGACTACATCAGCGAGGTGGAAAGAACTTTTGGGAACTTACCCCTGAAGGACAACAACTTGTACCAGGACCCTTACCGGCACCACCACCCAGTCTCGGCTTTGGGTATGTCCGGCCCCCCACCTAATAGGCCGCGTAGCTTAGGCAGCGCTAGCTCGTTGGAAGGGGGCATGTTCGATTGCGAAAGTCTGGGGGGAGGAGTAGCACCCATCTTTACCACACAGCCCCGCCCCTCCATGACTCACAGGAATACCAATAAGTTTGACCTGATTGCAGGTCACCCATCTGCAGATTCCAACCAGGTTGGGTTCAAGGGAAGCAATGTGTATGGGAGGTTTTCATTCAAAGGAGGCGCATCCAGCACAGGGCTCATCGGGGGTCCCGAGAGGTACTGTGGGGGAGGTGGGGGCGGGGGAGTCTCAGGGGGCGACGATGGAAACATTCGCTCTGACGCGTCGGATATCTCCACTCACACCGTCACCTACGGCAACTTGGAGGGCAACGCCAAGCGGCATAAACAGTACAGGGACAGCCTGAAAAAGAGGCCGGCCTCGGCCAAATGCAGACGGGAGCAGGACGAGGTAGAGCTGAGCGGCTTCAGGAGGAGACCCCACCACCACACCGTCCACCACCACTTCCCCCATGGACCCCTGGCGCACCGCACCGTCTCACCTTCACTGGAGCGGAAGCGAGTTGGGGGTAACTCACCTTATTTATTCCGCAAAGACAAAGAGAACTTGAGGGAATTCTACGCGGACCAATTCCGCTCTAAGGAGGGCCAGTGGGAGCAGGAGGGTGGAAGTGGAGGAAGTGGTGTGGGCGTCGGTAGCGGTGGTGGTATCTGTAAAAGCTTAGTTCCGGTTGAAGACTTTCTCAAAGGTAAAGTAAAGAAGCAGGAGTCTAAAGGTGGGTCAGTGTCAGCAGGTCAGCAGGCCCACACCTGCTGGGAGAAAGTAGTTTCTGGACTCGGAGGAGGCGGCATAGCAGGAGGTGACTGGGAGTGTCGTAACTGCCACAGCGTGTGTCACCACGCTGGAGGGGTAGGAAGCACGTGTCCAGCTAGCGGGGTCGGGGGGACCTGCAGTCGCCCAAGCTCTGCCAGTTGCAAACGCTGTGACTCTTGTAAGATTCAGCCCAGCAACCTTTACAACATCAGCGAGGACAACAACATAATGTTCTCTGGAGGGAAGAGTAACGGTGGGGGTCAGACACAAACTCAGGCACAGCGCAGGAAGCTCGGGCCAGGTGGGAGGGTCTTAAGGAGACAGCACTCTTATGACACATTTGTGGACCTGCAGAGAGAGGGTTCAGGCCGTAAGGGAGGGGCAGGCGGGGGTGCCGGGGGCCAGTTTGCCCAGCCCCGAAGCGTTAGCCTAAAAGACAAAGACCGTTCCATGGAGGGCCCCAGTCCTTACGCTCATATGTTTGAGAGGTACGCAGGGGAAAGGGAGTCTTCCATGTTTGGAGGAATAGGCGGAGACCGGGCAAAAGGAGGCTCTTCCTTTAGTTTGTTTCGTGGCGGCGAAGGTGGGTTGCATCGGCGCTCGGTGGGCGAACGAGACCTAAGAGACAGGGATAGGGCAATGATGGGAGGGAGCAGAGGCGCCGGGACTTACTCCTTGTCTAAATCTCTCTACCCAGATAAGGTGAACCAGAACCCCTTCATCCCAACCTTCGGCGATGACCAGTGTCTTTTACACGGTGCCAAACCGTACTACATCAAAAAGCCACAGACGCAGCAACAACAGCAGCAGCAGCTACTCAACAACAGCCGAGGAGGAGGGGACTTCCGGGGCTCCATGGGCGCCGCTTCTTATTTGCCCGCCTCGGCCACGGCTGGGGTTATGTCCAACGTATCCCCGAGGTTCCCCAAAGATCTGTGCCTGGGCGGGATGGCCAACCACCTGGGAGCCAACAAGCTCATGCCCGGGGGCCGGGACACGTTAGGTTTGGGGCCGAGACCTTTCAACGGTGCCAGCAACGGACACGTCTACGAAAAGCTCTCCAGCATAGAGTCGGACGTCTGAGAGAAAAAGTGACCGTGAGAAGCGGGCGAAGACGAGAAATGAGAAAGACATTCCTTGAAGAAAAACAGGGCAATGTCCTCGAAGAGACGGTGAAGACACCGGTGGGGTTTGTTGTCACGCGACTGAACGGAACAGTTTGACCGGGTCCGCCCGGTGGACGGCTAGTTTATTTTTCTTACCAAGGAGGATTGTGGTGCTGGGAAAGAGGTAGGGACAGACCGGGCTCTCGTTATAAGCTCTTTGTTCCAAATCACGTTTTCTCCCGTGAGGGTAATACAATCAACACTGCTGAAGTAACAGGGTACACGAGTGTCAATATTATTATTACTCAAGTGCTTCGAGATGATTGCTTTCTCAATATGATTTAGTCGTGTTTGTGCGATGCTAATTGTTTCTTAGCTCACCCATTTGACGGGAGACTCGTGGACCACCTCTCATTATTTAGGGACTTCTGTCATTTTGGATTCTTCTTTGCAATTAATTCTATCTTCACGTTTGATTTACTTCTTTTTACTTTTGGAGTATCGTGATGTGTACGTGACAAAAAGGCATGACTTGCTGAGTACAAGGTACTTAATGGCTTACTTTTTCAAAGGTCTTTTTCAGCTGCACGAGCATCGTCGTCACACCGATTCGCCCTACCTTCTCGTTGATTTCTGCGGGTGTTTTTTTTCCCCTCACATTTCAAGCTGGATGTGCCTTAAGGAATTAGCGCTTCACCTGCAGCCAGTTTGTTCCAATGTCAGGGCAAAACATCTGCTGGAGTTTTCCTCAGTGGGAGTTAAAACAAACGTCCAGGAAATCCGGATTCAACTGAGAAAGCGAGAGATGGACAGGAAGCTCTGATTTTTTCTTTCAGAATAAAACAGTTCAGCCACCGTGCCACAGCTGTAACAACTTCCTCTTTATAAAGTGACATCTCTAAAACTCACTTGGGCATAAACGATCACCTGCTTGTTGCTTTTATTGTTTTTTCACTCGATTGGCCGTGAGACACTCGTTAATTTTTTTCCGTAATTAAGGAATATTGAATATGCAATATGTCTGCCGTGTTAGGGGTCACATTCCAGTGCGCAAATGAGAACGTTTATATCAGGGCTGTCATGACTGAGCCATAACGACCGTTAATATTTGATTTTCTTCACAACGCGGCTCTCGTGTTACCTGCTA
>NC_084563.2:30349598-30352098 GCF_033978685.3 Nerophis lumbriciformis | reverse complement strand
CTTTCGACCGGAAGTACAGGTGCCATTACTGTCTTCTAGCCGTCCGTAGCGTTTCTACTCGTATGGATTCTTCATTCATCACTCCCACCAGCGTTTGTCAGTTTTACAATATAACTAAAACAATTCTTACTTACTAAAGCGTCCCACGTGTGACGTCTGCCGGAGTGTTTTCATGCATATTTGTATGCGCTGACGTAATGTAATCACGCTAGCGTCATTAGCTAACATGCTAACACGTCACTGAGTGTCTGTATTAGTATTATTCACTTACAACGGCATTCTTTTTGTATTGTTTCACTTACAAATTTCTCAGTAAATTCACCAAAACGTCACCGTGGAGTTTTTGAGTCTGTTTAGCTGACTTCTGTTTTGTTTAATCAGCCGTTTTACTGCCCTGCTAGACACAATTAAGGTATGTAAATAAACATTTACAGAATATTTCTGTGTAAACAACTCATTTCACAACGTATATATCTCAATCAATCAATGTTTACTTATACAGCCCTAAACCACCAGTGTCTCAAAGGGCTGCACAAGCCACTTATAGTCTGGAAAATACAATAATTGTATATTTTTAAAGGCGTATTTCGTCAACAAGACGTCACTTTTAGGGTCGACTTGACTTTGGAGGCTCCACTCTTTCCTTCTGTTAACATTTTTGTCATTTTTATTGGATTAACTTTCTAAAAATGAGATAGCAGTTTTTTTATTTATATATGAATATATATATATATATATATATATATATATATATATATATATATATATATAGTCAAGGTTTCTGTGGTTTATCAGTTATACAGTGCTCAATACCGGGGTAGAGCGGAATATACAGTATACGTTAGGTCAGGAAAAAACACAGAGGCTATATCATCTCTACAAGCCTGTTTCGCAGGTTTCCCTGCTTGTCGGAGGATTTTATTCCTACAGGCTTGTAGGGATGATACAGCTCGTCAGGGAATAAAATCCCCCAAAGAGCTGGGAAACATGCGAAACAGGCTTGTAGGGATGATACAGCTCGTCAGGGAGTAAAATCCCCCGATGAACTGGGAAACCTGCGAAACAGGCTTATAGGGATGATACAGCTCGTCAGGGAATAAAATCCCCCAAAGAGCAGGGAAACCTGCGAAACAGGCATGTAGGGATGATACAGCTCGTCAGGGAATACAATCCCCCAAAGAGCTGGGAAACATGCGAAACAGGCTTGTAGGGATGATACAGCTCGTCAGGGAGTAAAATCCCCCGACGAGCTGGGAAACCTGCGAAAAAGGCTTGTAGGGATGACATAGCTCTTCGGGGAATAAAATCCCCCGACAAGCAGGGAAACCTGCGAAACAGGCTTGTAGGGATGATACAGCTCGTCAGGGAATAAAATCCACCGACGAGCAGGGAAACCTGCGAAACAGGCTTGTAGGGATGATATAGCTTGTCGGGGGATTTTAGCAGGGAAACCTGCGGAACAGGCTTGTAGGGATGATATGCTTGTCAGGGGATTTTAGCAGGGAAACCTGCGGAACAGGCTTGTAGGGATGATACAGCTCATCGGGGGATTTTATTCCCCGAAGAGCAGGGAGACCTGCGAAACAGGCTTGTAGGGATGATATAGCTTGTCGAGGGATTTTAGCAGGGAAACCTGCGGAACAGGCTTGTATGGATGATACAGCTTGTCGGGGGATTTTAGCAGGGAAACCTGCGGAACAGGCTTGTATGGATGATACAGCTTGTCGGGGGATTTTAGCAGGGAAACCTGCGAAACAGGCTTGTAGGGATGACACAGCTCGTCAGGGAATACAATCCCCCAACGAGCTGGGAAACCTGCGAAACAGGCTTGTAGGGATGATATAGCCTCTGTGTTTTTTCCTGACCTAATGTATACATATAAATATATAAAAATATATATATTTTAGCCCCCAATAATTCAAAATGTATTTTTAAATTCAAACCCAATCCCTAACATTAGTTTTCTTGTCCACACTTACAGTTTCTGCAGCATCTTTCTTTCTTTCTTTAATGATGCATTGATTGATTTGAGGCGGGATCGTACCGTACAAAGCATGGATTCACTTTTCTTTCCATATGTTTTTGACAATCTTTGGGTGTTTCTTTGACAGATTCTTTTTGAATAGAAACGTCATGGCTACTGATCGTGTCGTAGGTGTGTGCGTGTGTGTGTGTGTGTGTGTGTGTGTGTGTGTGTGTGTGTGTGTTGGTCCTCGCAAGAAAAACACCAAACTAGCAGATGAAGTCGGCCAATCAGACGTTGTTGATGTTTTTGAACAAGACGGAGGCTTTGCTCACGCTCACTAAGAAGCTTTTTTTTTCATACTTTTCCTCTTTCTGGAACATTTCTGTTGTCGTACGTGCCTGACTTTGTACGCTTGATACCTCTCTGCGTGTGTGCGTGCGCGCGAAAAACGTGGCGTGAGAGAACCCCCCCCCCCCCTATTTTATATGTGCGATACACCTTGTAAATAGCACCGCTCATTTTGATACCAGGCAA
>NC_084563.2:30192098-30344598 GCF_033978685.3 Nerophis lumbriciformis | reverse complement strand
ATATATATATATGTACAGTATATGTATGTATATATATATATATATATATATATATATATATATATATATATATATGTATATTTGTATTTATTTTTTGTTTTTTGTTGTTTATTTTAAGCAGTTTGTCATGTCTGTATTATCATGTTTTGTTTTAAGTCATGTTTTGTTTAGTTTCTGTCTTTTCACTCCCTTGTCTGGTCACCATAGCAACCATTAGTTTTCACCTGTCACGTCACGCACCTGTTTCACGATTTGAGTCACGCACCTGCTAATCATGTCCATAGTATTTAAGTTCATTCATTTTCTGTTGTTCGGCCTGACGACCTCACCCCATATATGCTTCTGCACACCCTTATGATCCTTGCTGCTCTTTTTTCATGCCGGTTCCATGCCAAGTAAGTTTTTGTTTATCAAGCCAAAGTTTATGTTTTGTTTAATTGTTCATAGTTTCCGCCACTGTGCGCGCTTTGGTTTGATCCTTTTTTTGTAGTTCTAGTGTTTCAATAAATCATGTACCTTCATTCCCGTCTCGCCCGTGCCAACTTTCCGTTGCATCCCGGAAAAGCAAACTCCCAAGACCAAGACTTGACAGTAGGTCGTCAGCAGACCCGCTTTTCCGCACCTAAGTTGGCCGAGTTGGACATTTTGGACGAGGCTTCTTGGGCGGTCCTGTGCGCGATGGAGGAGGAAACTCTGCGCTACTCCTCCGTGGAGTACAGAGACTCCATTTGGTCCCAGGAATGCGGGGACGCAGCGCAGTGCCGGAAGCGCCGCTCCCGACGAAGGACTTCAGGAAGAACTTCCGCGAGCCAGCAGGACACGCCGCTCCCACAAGCCCCTCCCCCTCCGGGCGGAAGCAAGCAGCAGCCAGCCCGGCTTCGCCCGGATGACGTCAAAGACCAGGATTTTTTTTTTCTGAATTCTTTTTCTTTTGATTCCCCGCCCCCCAAGACTCATGCCCCGCCCCCCAAGACTCAAGTCCCGCCCCCGTCACAATTTTTTTCTTTTTTCCCGCCCACACAACCCCAGGTGGGGGATAAAAAACAAAAACATTGTGGACAACTTAAAGGGGAAATTTCAGCCCCCCTCCAGACCTCCCTCCGCCCAACCCTAAAGGGAGTTCCAGACCGCAGGGAGCGCGTCTGGTATCCGCCCCTTGAGGGGGGGGCTGGGGTCGGGAGCTGTGTTGGTGGGGTGGCTCGGCATCACCATGCCAAGCCACAGCCTCCAGCACGGCCGCCACCACCAGTCTTCCGACCTGTCAAGCCACAGCCTCCAGCACGACCGCCCTCACCAGTCTTCCGACCCGTCAAGCCACAGCCTCCAGCACGACCGCCCTCACCAGTCTTTTACCATGCCAAGCCGCAACCCCCAGCTAGACCACCTCCACCTGCACCAAGGCTAGCACCAGTAGCTGCACCACGGCTAGCGCCAAGGCTAGCACCAGAGCCACGGCTAGTACCTGTCGTTGCTCCACGGCTAGCACCAGTAGCTGCACCACGGCTAGCGCCAAGGCTAGCACCAGAGCCACGGCTAGCACCTGTCGTTGCTCCACGGCTAGCACCAGTAGCTGCACCACGGCTAGCGCCAAGGCTAGCACCAGAGCCACGGCTAGCACCTGTCGCTGCTTCACGGCTAGCACCAGTAGCTGCACTACGGCTAGCGCCAAGGCTAGCACCAGAGCCACGGCTAGCACCTGTCGCTGCTCCACGGCTAGCACCTGTCGCAGCTCCACGGCTAGCACCTGTCGCCGCACCAAGGCTAGCACATGTCGCCGCACCAAGGCTAGCACCAGCTCCATGTCAAGACCAAGACCCTCCACGCCAAGTCCAAGACCAAGACCCTCCACGCCAAGTCCAAGACCAAGACCCTCCACGCCAAGTCCAAGACCAAGACCCTCCACGCCAAGACCAAGACCCTCCACGCCAAGACCAAGACCCTCCACGCCAAGTCCAAGACCCTCCACGCCAAGTCCAAGACCCTCCACGCCAAGTCCAAGACCAAGACCCGCCATGCCAAGACCAAGACCAAGACCCGCCATGCCAAGACCTAGACCAAGACCAAGACCCGCCATGCCAAGACCAAGACCTGCCATGCCAAGACCAAGACCCACGCCAAGACCAAGACCTATACCAAGACCCACGCCGAGCTTCGCCGCCTGACGCGCCACGCCGAGCTTCGCCGCCTGACTCACCACGCCAAGCCACGCCTGCCACAATGACGACGCGCCTGCCTCCTCGCCGGCCACGGATATGGCCGCTACCTGGTCGCCCGCCACACCAAGTGCGCCCACCTCCCAGTCGGCCACGAATGTGGCCATTCCCTGGGCGCCCGCCTCGCCTGCTGCAGCGGCGTTCCACTCGCCGCCGCCACCTAACTCTGCCCCGGTGGATACGGGGACACGTGGTCTGGCGACCCACCGCCATGTCCCCCTCCCGCCCTCCCATGACTTTTGTTAAGTTTTTTTTTCTTGGACATCTGGTATCTGTCCTTAAGGGAGGGGCTCTGTCATGTCTGTATTATCATGTTTTGTTTTAAGTCATGTTTTGTTTAGTTTCTGTCTTTTCACTCCCTTGTCTGGTCACCATAGCAACCATTAGTTTTCACCTGTCACGTCACGCACCTGTTTCACGTTTTGAGTCACGCACCTGCTAATCATGTCCATAGTATTTAATTTCATTCATTTTCTGTTGTTCGGCCTGACGACCTCACCCCATATATGCTTCTGCACACCCTTATGATCCTTGCTGCTCTTTTTTCATGCCGGTTCCATGCCAAGTAAGTTTTTGTTTATCAAGCCACAGTTTACGTTTTGTTTAATTGTTCATAGTTTCCGCCACTGTGCGCGCTTTGGTTTGATCCTTTTTTTGTAGTTCTAGTGTTTCAATAAATCATGTACCTTCATTCCCGTCTCGCCCGTGCCAACTTTCCGTTGCATCCCGGAAAAGCAAACTCCCAAGACCAAGACTTGACACAGTTTTTGTCAAATAATATGGCAAAGACTTAAATGTGCAATGTTTCCCTCAAAATATGTTTGAATATTTGATGTGAAGTAACTTCAATAATTCATAACATTGATTTTGATTCATTATTATATTTGAGGCAGCGTTGTGTTATCAGAGTCAACATTGCAACCTTTTAAAAGTTCTTTCCTGTCGTAGTATTTTCAGAAAGG
This sequence comes from Nerophis lumbriciformis, assembly GCF_033978685.3. Lineage (NCBI taxonomy): Eukaryota > Metazoa > Chordata > Actinopteri > Syngnathiformes > Syngnathidae > Nerophis > Nerophis lumbriciformis. Next base: position 30,341,423 of record NC_084563.2, on the reverse strand, counting down.
GTTAAAAAGAATGAGTTGCAGACCACACTTTGGACCCAACCAGACCTGAATGATTCAATCTGGTTTCATCTTTTTGATGCTGGACCCTCAGAAGAAGTTCCACCTTAAGGTATTTTTGATTTGGAGTTAGGTCTGGGCTCTGGATGCAGCTAAAGTGTCAGGTAGGTCGCCTGGTGTATAACAAGTGATTATGTGCATGCAAATAACTGTAGTTTGATGTATTATTATTATTATTATTATTACTACGCCCACAGGTGGTGATTGCATCATCGTCCAGCTGCTGGTCCTCATGGCCTCTCAGGTGAGGTGAGACAGGTGTGTGCTGATCTTGTCCAATTAAAATACTCATGCAAAGTCTTCCAGAAATCACTGGAACAATGTAAATATGAATATATTGGTTCTTGAACTGGTTTCATAAAGGGAAAAGTTTGTATAGTGAAGCACATTTCTCCATAAGGAATGTAAATATGAATCATTGGTTCTTGAACAGGGTTCATAAAGGGAAAAGTTTGTATAGTGAAGCACATTTCTACATAAGAAACAATGTCAATATGAATCATTGGTTGTTGAACAAGGTTCATAAAGGGAAAAGTTTGTATAGTGAAGCACATTTCTCCATAAGAAACAATGTCAATATGAATAATTGGTTCTTGAACTGGTTTTATAAATAGAAAAGTTTGTATAGTGAAGCACATTTGTTCAATGTACAAACTATTACTGTAGATGACAAAGTTGCAAAGAAAACATCAAACGTTGATAACAAAGTTTTCAAATCACAAGCTGAACTTTTTTGTTCGACTTTCACCACAACTTTGTGAAAAGGCTGCGGTGAAAGTTGACCTTTTAGGGTGAAAGTTGACCTTTTAGGGCGCAACAAACTCCTCCTCCATGAAGCAGCAGGTGTGTGACTTGGCAATGTTTGTATCATCCTCATCTTCATCCTCATCCTCATCCTCATCCTCTCTTCCTGATCCAAACTACTACTTCTGGACTACTAACTGTTGCCTAGCAACTGCCTCTTCTTCCAGACACATGACAGCAGGAAGAAGAAGAAGAAATGTATAAAATGTTCCCTCAGCTTCTTCACCTCTTATCATACACCTAACATTATATCATGCACCTCTTATCATACACCTAACATTATATCATGCACCTCTTATCATACACCTAACATTATATCATGCACCTCTTATCATACACCTAGCATTATATCATGCACCTCTTATCATACACCTCACATTATATCATGCACCTTTTATCATACACCTCACATTCTTTCATGCACCTCTTATCATACACCTCACATTATATCATGCACCTCTTATCATACACCTAACATTATATCATGCACCTCTTATCATACACCTCACATTATATCATGCACCTCTTATCATACACCTCACATTATATCATGCACCTCTTATCATACACCTCACATGATATCATACACCTAACATTATATCATGCACCTCTTATCATACACCTCACATTATATCATGCACCTCTTATCATACACCTCACATTATATCATGCACCTCTTATACACCTCACATGATATCATGCACCTCTTATCATACACCTAACATTATGTCATGCACCTCTTATCATACACCTAACACTATATCATGCACTTCTTATCATACACCTAACCTTATATCATGCACATCTTATCATACACCTAACATTATATCATGCTCCTCTTATCATACACCTAACATTATATCATGCAGGTGTTAGGGCACAGCTAACATGATATCATGCAGGTGTTATGGCACACCTAACATGATATCATGCACATCATACACCTAACATGATATCATGCAGGTGTTAGGACACAGCTAACATGATATAATGCACGTCATAGACCTAACATATCATACACCTAGCATGGTATCATACAGGTGTTATGGCACAGCTAACATATTATGCAGGTGTTATGGCACAGCTAACATGATATCATGCAGGTGTTATGGCACAGCTAACATGATATCATGCAGGTGTCATGGCACATCTAACATGATATCATTCAGATGTTATGGCACAGCTAACATGATATCATGCAGGTGTAATGGCACAGCTAACATATCATGCAGGTGTTATGGCACAGCTAACATGATATCATGCAGATGTTATGGCACAGCTAACATGATATCATGCAGGTGTAATGGCACATCTAACATGATATCATGCAGGTGTCATGGCACAGCTAACATGATATCATGCAGGTGTTATGGCACAGCTAACATGATATCATGCAGGTGTTATGGCACAGCTAACATGATATCATGCAGGTGTTATGGCACAGCTAACATGATATCATGCAGGTGTCATGGCACATCTAACATGATATCATTCAGATGTTATGGCACAGCTAACATGATATCATGCGGATGTTATGGCACAGCTAACATGATATCATGCAGGTGTCATGGCACATCTAACATGATATCATTCAGATGTTATGGCACAGCTAACATGATATCATGCAGGTGTAATGGCACAGCTAACATATCATGCAGGTGTTATGGCACAGCTAACATGATATCATGCAGGTGTCATGACACAGCTAACATGATATCATGCAGGTGTTATGGCACAGCTAACATGATATCATGCAGGTGTCATGACACAGCTAACATGATATCATGCAGGTGTTATGGCACAGCTAACATGATATCATGCAGGTGTTATGGCACAGCTAACATGATATCATGCAGGTGTAATGGCACATCTAACATGATATCATGCAGGTGTCATGACACAGCTAACATGATATCATGCAGGTGTTATGGCACAGCTAACATGATATCATGCAGGTGTTATGGCACAGCTAACATGATATCATGCAGGTGTTATGCACAGCTAACATGATATCATGCAGGTGTTATGGCACAGCTAACATGATATCATGCAGGTGTTATGACACAGCTAACATGATATCATGTAGGTGTAATGGCACAGCTAACATTATCGCAGAAAAAGGTGGCGAGTGTGCAGAATTAGAAAAGAAGATGAACTCCAAGTGAGATGTAGGAGGAGAGAGAAGCTGGTTGCCGTAGTAACACTTGGCAAACTTTATGAAGATTTAGTGTGTGTGTGTGTGTGTGTGTGTGTGTGTGTGTGTGTGTGTGTGTGTGTGTGTGTGTGTGTGTGTGTGTGTGTGTGTGTGTGTGTGTGTGTGTGTGTGTGTGTGTGTGTGTGTGTGTGTGTGTGTGTGTGTGTGTGTGTGTGCGTGTGTGTGTGTGCCCCAACAAGATCCTGACACACACTTGTAGCCCCAATCCTTGAAGACATGTATTAATAGAAACATCCAAGCCTATGATTAACATAATAATCATAATAACAGTAGAAGAAGTGAGTCTTGACGTCACAACAACTTGTGGCTGCGAGTGACGACTGACCTCTGGCGGCTGAAACATAGAACTGCAACAACCCGTCACTTAACCCTTTGAAGTCTGAACCACTAAATCTTTGACAGAAAATTCCAATTATTTTAAACTGCAGCTTTTTTTTAACATATCTTTTTTTTTTTCCCAAAATCAATTTAAATTATTTGTATCATATTTGACACAGCCAAATATTATTTTTATCTTATTTTTATACCAAACCAAAATATAATGCAACACACAGAAATACATATGTTATTTCCAAACATAAGATAACATTCAGCTGCTCCACGTCACTAAAATTCACTTTTTTATCTTTTTCAAAACATCTTTAAAGTCGTAATTATTTGTAATTTAAAAAAAACAAAACGTCAACATTATTATGTATTTTTTTCTCTCATAAAAATCATAAAGCTATAATTTATTATCCCGACACACATTGCGTGATCACCACAAAATTAAACATCAAATTGTATATTTTACCTGTAAATATACCATATTGTGTCATGTAAACAATATATTTGTTTAAACATCTAAATACTGTGTTGTTCCATGCTATTTATAATGCATGAAATGTAATAAAATACCATTTAACTAATTTAAACTTACATCACCTTTTATACCTGCTGTGTCAAATTTGATACAGATTTTCAACACAGTTTTACTATAAAATATATGATGAAATATGAAGTAATTTCACATATTATCAACAAATTAACTGTTCTTACTGATGTGTCAGTAAAAAAAATATGTTTTCTTACCTTTACACTTTAAATTTGGCAAAGTTTCTCCTCAAAAATTAAGATGTCTTTCGTTTCTTCTTTGTGGCAATCTTGCAGGATGACTGCACAGCCCTCTAATAAGTCCAATACTGCCTTCTTGTGGATTATACGTGTAATGCATCTGATCTGTTACGTCAGGCTTGTTAGGAATAAAATGATGTAGAGGACACCGGTGTTATAGGGTTAAATATAATTTTCTTTTGTATATATTTTGGCACGGTATAAAGTTATGAATCACAAACATTTTTACTTATTAATGTTGACCTAAATTTTACAAAAACATGGCAAAGCATTTAAAAGTTAAATGTGATGATCCATCCATCCATCCATTTTCTACCGCTTATTCCCTTTGGGGTCGCGGGGGCGCTGGAGCCTATGTCAGCTATAATCGGGCGGAAGGCGGGGTACACCCTGGACAAGTCGCCACCTCATCGCAGGGCTAAATGTGATGAATATTTATTTTTATTTTTTTATTTTTTTTGCCTTGTGCCAAAACTGTGAAAAATGTAATAAATAATTTCACATTTCATTAATTAATTCATAACATGATTATTCATTTTTTAGGTTTCATATTTATATAATTTGGCACAAAAAATTCCATGAATCAAACTTTTTTTGTTGATGACCAGTCAGAGAAAATGAGGTTTTCGTGCCAAAATGATGAAATATTTGTTCAATAATTTTCCATTTTAATTTCTAATTTGATTATATTTACCATTTAATCTGTCTGTAGTTTTGTGCACATAAAAATATTTCTAAATCTTAAATGTACTTCCAACACCACCTAGCGGAGGAAACATGGAATATGTCTTATAGGTGACCGCTAGAGGGCGCTCACGCTCCAATCGGCAATTCCCCAATAAAACAGTTTATTGGGTCTATGGTCATTTTACTTATAATTGTGACGAATAAAGATAATTATTTGTTGAAATGTGAATTAACTGTAGGTAAAATATGCGAACTGTTAGCAGTGTTTTTGTTGTTTAAAATGTTGAGCTCATTTTCAATTGTTTGTAGATTAATGTCGCCCTCTTGTGGCTAAAACATGGCATAGCTGCTGTGGAGCCATTTTCAGTCATTTGTATTAAATTTCCATCCATCCATTTTCTACCGCTTATTCCCTTTGGGGTCGCGGGGGGCGCTGGAGCCTATCTCAGCTACAATCGGGCGGAAGGCGGTGTACACTCTGGACAAGTCGCCACCAAATTTGTTTACTATTTTTATTATTTTAATGCATATTTTTTTCATCAAACTTACAGTAAAATGTTTAACTTTTTAGTTGCTTTATTGAAAAAGTATATTTTGCATCAATAAAGGGACAAGCGGTAGAAAATGGATGATCTACTGCAGCACCCTGGCCCGCCGCGTCCCCCCTCGCCAGCGGCCCTGCTCCTGCGCGTCTTCTGACGGACTCCGACGTGCCGAAGCCAGGCCGTCCCACGCCTCGCGGTAGCCATGGCGACGGAGGAAGGGCTGCAGAGTTGCTAGGCGACGGGAGAGCTCGCTGATTCGCTGACGCAGCAGAGACACTTCTCGCATCAAGTCGTGGATGGTCTCGGAGAGAGGGCGCATCCTGCAGGGGGTACAAGGTACTGCGTTCCTCATGACGTCACCATCACAGGCAGGGACTTGTTGGACACATTCATACATCGTTCATGTTTCATACATCGTTCATGTTTCATACATCATGTTTCATACATCGTTCATGTTTCATACATCGTTCATGTTTCATACATCGGTCATGTTTCATACATCATGTTTCATACATCGGTTATGTTTCATACATCGGTTATGTTTCATACATCGGTCATGTTTCATACATCGGTCATGTTTCATACATTATTCATGTTTCATACATCGTTCATGTTTCATACATCGTTCATGTTTTATACATCATTCATGTTTCATACATCGTTCATGTTTCATACATCATTCATGTTTCATACATCGGTCATGTTTCATACATCATTCATGTTTCATACATCGTTCATGTTTCATACATCGGTCATGTTTCATACATCGTTCATGTTTCATACATCGGTCATGTTTCATACATCGGTCATGTTTCATACATCGTTCATGTTTCATACATTGTTCATGTTTCATACATTGTTCATGTTTCATACATCGTTCATGTTTCATACATCGGTCATGTTTCATACATCGGTCATGTTTCATACATCGTTCATGTTTCATACATCGGTCATGTTTCATACATTGTTCATGTTTCATACATTGTTCATGTTTCATACATCGTTCATGTTTCATACATCATGTTTCATACATCGTTCATGTTTCATACATCGGTCATGTTTCATACATCATTCATGTTTCATACATCGTTCATGTTTCATACATCATTCATGTTTTATACATCATTCATGTTTCATACATCGTTCATGTTTCATACATCATTCATGTTTCATACATCGGTCATGTTTCATACATCATTCATGTTTCATACATCGTTCATGTTTCATACATCGTTCATGTTTCATACATCGGTCATGTTTCATACATTATTCATGTTTCATACATCGTTCATGTTTCATACATCGTTCATGTTTCATACATCGTTCATGTTTCATACATCATGTTTCATACATCGTTCATGTTTCATACATCGTTCATGTTTCATACATCGGTCATGTTTCATACATCATTCATGTTTCATACATCGGTTATGTTTCATACATCATTCATGTTTCATACATCGGTCATGTTTCATACATCATTCATGTTTCATACATCGTTCATGTTTCATACATCGTTCATGTTTCATACATCGGTCATGTTTCATACATCGTTCATGTTTCATACATCGGTCATGTTTCATACATTATTCATGTTTCATACATCGTTCATGTTTCATACATCGTTCATGTTTCATACATCGTTCATGTTTCATACATCGTTCATGTTTCATACATCATTCATGTTTCATACATCGTTCATGTTTCATACATCGGTCATGTTTCATACATCGTTCATGTTTCATACATCGGTCATGTTTCATACATTGTTCATGTTTCATACATCGTTCATGTTTCATACATCATGTTTCATACATCGTTCATGTTTCATACATCATTCATGTTTCATACATCGTTCATGTTTCATGCGTCATTCATGTTTCATACATCGTTCATGTTTCATGCGTCATTCATGTTTCATATGTTGGTCATGTTTCATACGTCATTCATGTTTCATACATCGTTCATGTTTCATACATCATTCATGTTTCATACGTCGTCTATGTTTCATACATCATTCATGTTTCATACATCATGTTTCATACATCATTCATGTTTCATATGTCATTCATGTTTCATACATCGTTCATGTTTCATACGTCATCCATGTTTCATACATCATGTTTCATACATCATTCATGTTTCATACGTCATTCATGTTTCATATGTTGTTCATGTTTCATACGTCATTCATGTTTCATACATCGTTCATGTTTCATACATCACTCATGTTTCATACGTTGTCTATGTTTCATACATCATTCATGTTTCATACATCATTCATGTTTCATACATCATGTTTCATGCATCATTCATGTTTCATGCATCATGTTTCATATGTTGTCCATGTTTCATACATCATTCATGTTTCATACATCGTTCATTTTCATACGCCACTCATGTTTCATGTCATGTTTCATACATCACTCATGTTTCATACATCACGTTTCATACATCATTCATGTTTCATACATCATTCATGTTTCATGCATTGTTCATGTTTCATACATCGTTCATGTTTCATACATCGTTCATGTTTCATACATCGTTCATGTTTCATACATCGTTCATATTTCATACATCGTTCATGTTTCATACATCATTCATGTTTCATACATCGTTCATGTTTCATACATCATTCATGTTTCATACATCGGTCATGTTTCATACATCGTTCATGTTTCATACATCGTTCATGTTTCACACATTGGTCATGTTTCATACATCGTTCATGTTTCATACATCGTTCATGTTTCATACATCGTTCATGTTTCATACATCGGTCATGTTTCATACATCATTCATGTTTCATACATCGTTCATGTTTCATACATCGTTCATGTTTCATACATTGTTCATGTTTCATACATCATGTTTCATACATCATTCATTTTTCATACGTCATTCATGTTTCATACATCATTCATGTTTCATACATTGTTCATGTTTCATACGTCGTCCATGTTTCATACATCATTCATGTTTCATACGTCGTTCATGTTTCATGCGTCATTCATGTTTCATATGTTGTTCATGTTTCATACGTCGTTCATGTTTCATACATCGTTCATGTTTCATACATCATTCATGTTTCATACGTCGTCTATGTTTCATACATCATTCATGTTTCATACATCATGTTTCATACATCATTCATGTTTCATACGTCATTCATGTTTCATACATCGTTCTCGTTTCATACGTCATCCATGTTTCATACATCATGTTTCATACATCATTCATGTTTCATACGTCATTCATGTTTCATATGTTGTTCATGTTTCATACGTCATTCATGTTTCATACATCGTTCATGTTTCATACATCATTCATGTTTCATACGTTGTCTATGTTTCATACATCATTCATGTTTCATACATCATTCATGTTTCATACATCATGTTTCATACATCATTCATGTTTCATGCATCATGTTTCATACGTCATTAATGTTTCATATGTTGTCCATGTTTCATACATCATTCATGTTTCATACATCGTTCATGTTTCATACGCCACTCATGTTTCATGTCATGTTTCATACATCACTCATGTTTCATACATCACGTTTCATACATCATTCATGTTTCATACATCATTCATGTTTCATGCATTGTTCATGTTTCATACGTCATCCATGTTTCATACATCATGTTTCATACATCGTTCATGTTTCATACATCATTCATGTTTCATACATCATGTTTCATACGTCATGTTTCATACATCATGTTTCATACGTCGTCTATGTTTCATACATCATTCATGTTTCATACATCATGTTTCATGCATCATTCATGTTTCATACGTCATGTTTCATGCATCATGTTTCATACGTCGTCTGTTTCATACATCATTCATGTTTCATACATCATGTTTCATACATCATTCATGTTTCATACGTCATCTATGTTTCATACATGATTCATGTTTCATACATCATATTTCATACACCATTCATGTTTCATATGTCATTCAGGTTTCATATGTTGTTCATGTTTCATACATCGTTCATGTTTCATACATCGTTCATGTTTCATACATCATGTTTCATATGTCATTTATGTTTCATACATCATTCATGTTTCATATGTCATACACCTCCAGTTCAATTAAGTGGCCCTCCACATAATTTATATTGGCCCTCCACATCAGTTAAGGTGGCCTTCCACATCAGATAAGGTGACCCTCCAAATCATTTAATGTGACCCTCCAAATCATTTAATGTGGCCCTCCACATAATTTAAAGGGGCCCTCCACATAATTTAGGGTGACCCTTTACATCATTTAAGGTGGACCACCACATCATTTACAATGTCCCACCACATCATTTAAGGTGACCCTTTACATCATTTAATGTGGCCCGCCACATCATTTAAGGTGGCCCTCCACCTCATTTGATGTGGTTCTCCACATCATTAAAATGGCCCGCCACATAATTTAAGGTCGCCCTCCACATCATTTAAGGTAGCCTGCAACATCATTAAGTGTGGCCGTCCACATCATTTAATGTGGCTCTCCACATCATTTAAAATGGACCTCCACATAATTTAATCTGGCCCTCCACATCATTTAAAATGGACCTCCACATCATTTATGGTGGCCCTCCACATCATTTAAAATGGCCCTCCACATCATTCAAAATGGCCCTCCACATCATTCAAAGTGGCCCTCCACATCATTTAAAATGGCCCTCCACTTCATTTAAGGTGGCCCTCCACATCATTTAAAATATCCTTCCACATCATTCAAAGTGGCCCTCCACATCATTTAACATGGCCCTCCACATCATTTGAGGTGGCCCTCCCCATCATTTAAATTTGGCCTCCCATATCATTTAAGGTGGCCCCCTACACATCATTTCATGTGGTCCTACAAATAATTTGGAGGGGGATCACCTTTAATGGTGTGGAAGGCCACTTCCACACCATTAAAGGTGACCCCCCTCCAAAGCTAGGCAATAATATCCATAAATACAGTAAACTTTCCATTTGCACAGAAACAAAGACATTTACTTCATGCAATCGCATATTTTTGACACTTCTTAGAATTTTTCAAAGTAAGTATTTAAAGGTACAAGTCAGTAGAATTCAGTAATAGTAATTGTTCCAAGTATTTGAAGGTACAAGTCAGTAGAATGCAGTAAAATAGTTTCAAGTATTTGAAGGTACAGGTCAGTAGAATGCAGTAAAAGTAAAAGTAATAGTTTCAAGTGTTTGAAGATACAGGTCAGTAGAATGCAGTAAAAGTAGTAGTATTAGTAGTAGTAGTATGTCAAGTACCTGGAGTAGTCAGGTAGAAGAGTGTTGGGTTGAGATTGCAGCAAAGTCTTGATCTCCTTGAAGATTTGTTTCCCCCAAACATCCAAAAGTTGAGTCACACTGCGCTCTGATGTCACGTCCACTCTGTCAGCTGACATAAACATATTCATAATATTCATAATAATATTCATAATAATTTTCATAATAATTTTCATAATAATTTTCATAATAATATTCATAATAATATTCATAATAATTTTCATAATCATATTCATAATTGCTCTGATGTCACGTCCACTCTGTCAGCTGACATAAAAATATTCATAATATTCATAATACTTTTCATAATAATATTCATAATAATATTCATAATAATATTCATAATAATTTTCATAATAATATTCATAATTGCTCTGATGTCACGTCCACTCTGTCAGCTGACATGGTAATATTCGTAACAACATTCACAATAGTATTCATAATATTATTCATAATTATATAATAGTCATTGTCATGGTCCGGATCATGTTTTTGTTTTTTTCTGTTAGCTTTGGACTCTTTTAGTTCCTGTTTGTGACATCTCTGAGTTTGGTTTGGTTACCATGGTTACTTATTATTCCCGCCTGGCTCTGATTAGTGTTCGCCTGCTCACCTGCTTCGCGAGCACTAATCAGAGGCATTATTTAAGCCTGCCTTTGCCAGTCAGTTGGCCTGGCGTCATTGTTCGATTCGTGCCGTGTCCACGTAAGTCGTGTTTATTTCATGCCACAGTTTCGTGTTTGTTCCAAGCCATAGTTTATGCTGTTTATTTCATGCCACAGTTTTGTGTTTGTTCCAAGCCATAGTTTATGCTGTTTGTTTCATGCCACAGTTTCGTGTTTGTTCCAAGCCATAGTTTATGCTGTTTGTTTCATGCCACAGTTTCGTGTTTGTTCCACGCCATAGTTTATGCTGTTTGTTTCATGCCACAGTTTCGTGTTTGTTCCAAGCCATAGTTTATGCTGTTTGTTTCATGCCAGTTTTGTGTTTGTTCCAAGCCATAGTTTATGCTGTTTGTTTCATGCCACAGTTTTGTGTTTGTTCCGAGCCATAGTTTATGCTGTTTGTTTCATGCCACAGTTTTGTGTTTGTTCCACGCCATAGTTTGTTTGTTTACCTCATGCCCTGCCAAGATTTCTTGAGAAGATTAAAATCATCTCCTACCTCACGCTGTCGTCCAAAGTTGTCCGTTCTGCATTCCAGGCAATATTCATAATTATTCATAATAATGTTAATAATAATATTCATAATAATATCCTAGTAAAATTCATAATAATATTCATAATAGTATTCTTAGTAATATCCATAATAAAGATATTCATAATAATATTCATAGTAATATTGATAATATATAATATATCATAATTCATAAAAAGGCATTTTTTAAAGGGTTTTTAAGCCTTTTTTAAAAGCATCCACAGTCTGTGGTGCCCTCAGGTGGTCAGGGAGACCGCTCCCAGTCTGTGGAGAAAAAAAATTTAAAACTTTTTTTAGATATATGCATACTAGTTTTAGCTATTTGGCTGTTCTAGTTTTTATTTTATTAATGTTTTTATTATCTTTTTATTTTTATTTTATTATTTTTTTATACACTGTAGCACTTTCAGGTCGTTTACTCAATGTAATGTACAAATAAAATGTATTATTATCATTATTATTATTATTATAATGATATCCATAATAATATTCATAGTTATATCCATAATAATAATATTCTAAATAATATACATAACAATACTCATAATAATAATACCCATAATAATATTCATAATAATATTCATAAAAATAACATTCATAGTAATATGCACAATAATAAAATGAATAATAATAATATTCATAATAATATTCATAAAAAATAATATTCATAAAAATATTCATAAAAAATAATATTCATAGTGATATTAATAATAATAATATTAATATTTGCTCTGATGTCAAATCCACTCTGTCAGCTGACATAATAATATTCATAATAATATTCATAATGATATAATTATGATATTAATATCGATATGCCTGAAAGAAGTCTTGGCTGAAGTCTTACCTCCTTCTCTGTAGTTCCAATGTATGTCATCATAATAATAATATCAATAATAATATAATAATGATATTAATATAATATAATAGCATAATGAAGTCTGACCTCCTTCTCTGTAGTTCCAATGACCGTCATCATAATAATAATATCAATAATAATATAATAATGATATTAATATGATATCATAATGAAGTCTGACCTCCTTCTCTGTAGTTCCAATGTCCGTCATCATCCAAACGGGCCTCCGTTGCTACGGCAACCACCGTCAGCAGCCAGTGAGTGTTCATGACCAGCAGAGACTTGGTGGAAGCAGAAGAAGAAAACACATTTAGTTTTCCCCAAATTCCTTTAACCTTTTTCACCTCGGGGCCCAATGTTTCCCCTACAGAGATACACTCAAATATGAACACTGAATTAATGGTATTTAATAATTGTATCTAACCTACTTACAGTTCATAAGAAAACACAAATATTATTACCAAGGCTAAGGTCAGGCTGATTACAAAAACAAATAATCAAATATACTGCAAAAGAAGAGACTCAAAAAAAGTGACAAAAATTTTTTTTTGCAGTGCTAAAATAAATAAATACATTATAAATAATAATGATAATATTTATATATCTTTCTTAAATTAACTGTCAATAAAATGAAAGTGCAAATTCACCACTTTAGTCATAATTCTTGCGCTGAAGAAACTTCTCTATGACTTTAGTTTGTTTTTATATTGTCTTTTTATTTTTTATTTTTTTTTATTATTTTTTTTTATTTTTTTTTTTTTTTTTTTAATGTCCTGTCCAGCTTCTCAGGCAAATCATATAGTTGATGTAGATGCCCATGTCGGCTGTTCAGATTTACTTTACAAAAGAGAAGTGTAGGATACTTCTCTTGTTGCCTTATTTGTATTTGACTTTATTAAATGTATTTATATTATCATTTAGTGCAGCCGGGCCGGAGCAGGAGGGGATAGAAAGAGAAAAAAAAAGAAGACAGAGGGGGAAATTGTGGGGACAAGAGGGGGATTAGACAGAGAGACAAAAACAACAACAGCAAACAACAACAACAACAACAATAGAGCAACATCAGCAAATATGACATGTACAAATATGATGGTAAAAGTAATAGCAAATAAGCAGTTAGCGAAAAATAATACAGAAATGACAATGAGCATTATTACACTACAAATGGATCAATACAAATACCAATAGAAATAGCGCTATTGATAATGAAAAATACCAATAATTTACCTTTATTATCAACAATACAGTTGTTTAAATGCAACAATACATATACGTAATGATAACTTGAGATACGAAAGAATGCAGAAAAATGGAGGGGGAGAAAGAGAAGCAACCTACATTAACCTTGTAGATTGTTATAGTCACAATAGGTTAAGCTTTGTCAGTGTGCCATGTGTTACACCCAGTTTACCCTAGGGCAACAACGTTAATATATGTTTGATGAAACGTGATTATGTGCATGAGTGTAAGTATGCATATGTACTTGTATATGTACAGAATGTGTATATGTGTTTGTACAATGAATGTATATGTACAGAATGTGTATATGTGTTTGTACAGTGAATGTATATGTACAGTATGTGTATGTGTATGTTTGTATATTGAATGTGCGTGTGGATGTACGAACATTAGGTAGGTAAATATGTACTGTATTTGTGTATGTATGTGGGAGTGTAGGTACCTATGTACGTATGTGAGCATATGTGAATTTGCATGTACAATACATTCGACTCCCAGAGTGCGTGGGAGCCAGAGCACGGCCCCATCACCCCCGAGAGCCCAACCCACAAACAGGAGGCGTGGTGCCCAGGGAACCAGGGACCACCGCCCCCACGCAGCCAAGCCGGCCAGCGACAGGAACCCCAGAGCCCGACCCACCGTACCGCCCACAAGGGCCAGCAGCAGGCCGCAGACAGACGCACCCGGCAGAGGACAGGGCACGAGAAAAGCAGGGGACAGCCAGACCCCAAGCCAGCGAGAGACCACACCCCACACGGGCAGAAAGGCGAGACGCCCCGCCCGAGGGACCCAGAGACTCCCCGCAACCGGACGGGAAGACCGCCCCCGCCCCACCGGCAACCGGGCCCCCACGAGCCCACCCCCCACCCCCGGAGAGCGCGGCGAGGCCAGCCCCCGGCCACCCCACCCAAACCGGCCGCCGCAGGACCACCCAGGCACAGGGCCACGGGAACCACCCACCCCACCCGCAGGGACCCCAACGATGGAGATGGAACAACCAGCAACCGCCCCGCCGAGCCCCCCCCCTGAGGGAGGGGAAAATAAAAAAATAATATTAATAAAATATATTAAAAAATAAATAAATTAATTAATTAATTAATTAATTAATTTAAAAAAAAAAGAGAATTAAAAGAAGATCACAGACATGCTGACAAACAAGGTCACTACCCCAGCAACTGGCCGACTCGCAGCACCTCGGAATACCTTGCAGCACCAAGCTACCACAATAGACGCAGGGACTAGGCCCAACAGGCCCCAACCAAGACGGGCACCCGGAAGGGATGGACAGCGGGACCCAGGAGCTCCAGACACGCAGTTCGGATGCAGTAGCCTGAGGCGTCGACCCCCGTCTGACAGGCAGGCCCAGAGCGTACCCCCAGAAATATACATACATACATACATATATACATACACATACACACATACACGTATACATACCCACACATACACATATATACATATACATACACATATGTACACATACACATATATAAACATACATACATACACACACACACATATACATACATATACACAGTTCGTCAGCCCCGACAGCCATCACGCGCGCGCGCTGCCACCAGTCACAACATCAGCCACACCCCTGCACCAGACCCAGCAGCCACGGGCGCCCACACCACAAACAAACGGCAGCAGAAACAGCAGCCGCAATAACCCCAGACAGCCAGCACCAGCCAATCAAATCAAAGCGATAAAAAAAAAACTGCGACCAGCAACCACACGCCACCAGGGCCACGGAGACCAGCCGGCGCCAGCCCGCCGGTCAGCCCGAACGCCAACACGCAAACAAGAGACACCAACAACCCCCCCAACCAAAAGGCCCCCCACCCCAACCCAAACCCGCACAAACACACCACCGCCCAAACAACCGAGACACAGCATCCAGACCAGACACGGGGGCTGCGCCGCCACCACACCAAGTCACCAACAGAGACCCCACAGCGCAAGGTCGGGCCACACGGGCACGGACCCCATCCAACAGGAAGTGAGACCCGCGCGACGCCACACACAAATAAATAATAAGATTAAAAAAATAAAAAATAAAAAAATAAAATAAAATAAAAAATAAAATTTAAAAAATAAACTAAAATAAAAATAAGTAAATAATAAAAATAAAAATAATAAATACATTAAAAATAAAAAAATATATATAACAATAATAAATGAATAAAAGCCTGGCAGGCCACCAGACCGCAGTCCCCGCCGGCCGACGAGGCAATGAGGGGTGCGCCGAACCCCAAACCCCCCATGCATGTGTACAAGGCCCCCAGAGTGTCTACTGTGTAGTTAAAATTAGGAGGTCAGCCGTTACAGCCGACCTCCAGTCCCTATTGATGTGTGTACTGTAGCGTGAGTGAGATATGTATGCTTGTGGGAACTAATAATGCGATTAAAATTGGGGGACATCAAGGTCATGGTGGGTCCCAACCAACCAAGCCCCCCAAATCCTAAGTGTCTAATATGCAGCTAAGATTGAGGGATGGACGAGCAGGGGACAAGACAGGAGGACTGGAGCCCCATTGGAGGCATCCTCAACCCCCCGCCATGCCTCCCCGCAGGACAATCCCCAAAGTCCTATATATGTGTGACTGTGTGCGCTATAAGTAGGAGGAGTAGAGGGCCCGGACATCCCCCCAGTCCACGCGGCCGACAACCAGGAACTACGGCCAGGAGGCCGCCACCCCCCGCCACAGCCCGTGACCCACACCAGACCACTTTAACGTGACGCCACGCGAGCCCCTCCCCCCGCCAAACAAAGCCAGCCCCCGCCCGCCCCAACCCAACCCTGCAGAGCCCATACCGGCAACCAAACGCAGAGAAACCGCACAGCCCCCACGCCCAATGCAAACACCGCATCCCGGCCATCCACACAGCAACGTGCCCATACGAGTCCCGGTCAGGGGAAGGAGCCCCCCAACGGGGGAAGAAGCCAATGCATCCCGTCCGCCCGCCAGCCCCCAAACCAGCCGGCAAGCCAACGCCAGCCAGCCCCACAACCCCACAAGCGCACAGACACCAGCCACAGTCCCCCAACCACTCCAACCCAACACAGCGATGCCAACCGCTGGTATCACCGCAGCAACCATCACCACCACCGCCCGTCCGCAGCGTAAACACCCGCGGCCGCCGAAACCAAAACAAAAAAGCGACCGACCCCGTAAACCACAACAACGCACACCCCCGGCTACCACCGAGGCCACCAACCCACCTACCCCAACTCATCCACAGCCAGGCCAATTGAGCCACCGGACATCCACACCCATGCACACACCTACACATTCATATACACATACATACACACATACATATATGCATATACCGTATTTTCCGCACTATAAGGCGCACCTAAAAACCACAATTTTTCTCAAAAGCTGACAGTGCGCCTTATAACCCGGTGCGCTTTATTACGATTCATTTTCATAAAGTTTCGGTCTCGCAACTTCGGTAAACAGCCGCCATCTTTTTTCCCGGTAGAACAGGAAGCGCTTCTTCTTCTACGCAAGCAACCGCCAAGGAAAGCACCCGCCCCCATAGAACAGGAAGCGCTTCACCCGCCCCCGGAAGAAGAAGAAAAAACGCGCGGATATCACCGTACGTTTCATTTCCTGTTTACATCTGTAAAGACCACAAAATGGCTCCTACTAAGCGATCCGGTTCATAAAAAGACGCAATCTCTCCATCCGCACACGGATTACTACCGTATTTCACAGCTGATATTCCTGTGAACCGCACTGTGGAACGGGAGCACGTACGGTGAATATTCGCACCACAGGGAATGAGAAGTCATCCTTCACTGTGGTTCTAGCTTGCCATGCTAACTTCCACCCATGATGATATTCAAAAGGAAGACCTTGCCAAAAGAGACCTTTCCAGCCGGCGTCATCATAAAAGCTAACTCGAAGGGATGGATGGATGAAGAAAAGATGAGCGAGTGGTTAAGGGAAGTTTACGCGAAGAGGCCGGGTGGCTTTTTTCACACAGCTCCGAAGGCGAACACACCTTCACTAAGACGGGCAGATAGCGCCGGTCGACATACGCCAACATCTGCCAGTGGATCGTAAATGCCTGGGCAGATAGTTTCGGTCACAACTGTGGTCCGAGCTTTCCGGAAGGCAGGATTCACAGAACTGCTGCACAACAACAGCGACACTGAATCCGATGACTTCGACGAGGCGGAGCCGGCCATTTTTGGATCCCACGCTTGCGCAACTTTTCAATTCGGACACCGAAGACGAAGAATTCGAAGGATTTACGAATGAAGAATAACTTCAGAAGGTGAGCGCTATGTTTATTTTGTGTGTTGTGACATTAACGTTCGAGCAACATTATGTTGCTATTTATTGCTCTACACCATTTTGAATTTTACTATGTTTGTGATTGCACATTTGCGTACATTTTGGGACAGAGTTGTTAGAACGCTGGTTTTCAATATATTATTAAAGTTTGACTGAACTATCTGACTGTTTTTTTGACATTCACTTTAGCGCAGCGTTTTTTTGACATTCACTTTAGCGCAGCGTAGGCGCGGCTTATAGTCCGGGGCGGCTTATTGGTGGACAAAATTATGAAATATGTAATTCATAGAAGGTGCGGCTAATAATCCGGTGCGCCTTATAGTGCGGAAAATACGGTACATATACATACACATACACACATATACACACGCATGCATATACATATAAACATACACATCCACACATATATACACATTAATACACCCACACACATATACATAAGCCCACATACACACAAACACATACATACACAACACACACACAAAAAAAAAAAAAAAAAAAAAAAAAAAAAAAAAATAAATAAATAAATACAAAATTAAAAAATAAAAAAAAATAGAAAGAAAATTAAAAAAAATAAAAATAAAATAAAAATAAACCTTTTAAATAAAATAAAATAAATAAAAATAAACAAGAGGCCTGGTCGCCAACAGTGCCCAACGCCACCAAACCCCGCAGCCCCTCTTGCACGTCCAGGCCCCCCCCGCCCACCACCCACCAGGCATCCCATCCGGCAAAAAGCCATAAGGGCCCAGCCCTGCGCCCACAGCCGGCATGCCACGGCACCTCAGCAGACCCGGCGCCGCGATCAGCAATGCACACCGGGGCAGCGACACATACATATGTACCTACATACATACACACAGATTTCACCATACATATATACAAACGTACACACACCCACATACACGCGTACCCATATATAATTTAACAGAATAAGTTAAATATATTAAATAGATTAAAAAAAATAATAATAATAATAATTGTTTTTATATTGTCATTACTGCCTCAAGTGGTGGAACAGTGTATTACATCTGAGTAGCACTGCGAAACACATGTTTTTGGAGGCCCTCTGGAGGTCACCCACGACCCAACAATGGGCCCCGGCCCTATGGTTAAGAAACACTGCATTAAATCCTACACGAGTCTTGCTAACTTTGCATAATAAATAATAAGTAGGCTATAATTTTATGCAAAGTTTGCATATTTTGTCCATAAAAAAACACATGTTTTGACAAAAAGGGCATAAAATATGAAATAAAAAAAACCTTTATTCATCAGATGGATCGGAAGTTGATCTAGAAATGTAAGCGTAGAAAAAAAATTCATTGAAAAATTACAATGTGACTTATTTTTTAACATCAGGGTCCACGGGACCAAACTAAAAGTGTGCGGCCCTCAGTGGAAAAAGTTTGGACGCCCCACCAGATTCTATTTTTTATTATATTACACAATATAACAAAACACCACAGGATAACGTGAATGTGCAGTAAATGAGTATCTCCATGGTGACAGCCGGTAGTACACGCAAAATCGTGCAAATAGTGCAATCTGCACCACTTTTGCACCTGCTATCCATTGTACACGCAGTCTTAGTAGATCACCCGAGACACGCCTACTATTTGTTTTAGTTTCAGATATATAAAACTACTATATAGATCATCTTTGATTGATTAATAGTTTGCACGTGCTATTTAGCACTTGTTATTTGGGCTCTTAGTAGATCAGTTCTTGAGTGCTTTGAATTGTTTTCTTTGTGAATTTAGACTATCATTCAAGAATATGTTTGTATGTGTATATGTACAGTATGTGTGTGTGTGTGTGTGTGTGTGTGTGTGTGTGTGTGTGTGTGTGTGTGTGTGTGTGTGTGTGTGTGTGTGTGTGTGTGTGTGTGTGTATTCAGTATTTAGGGACCGAGTCCCTTTGGGACAGAGGACCCTATTGTATTTCTAGCGTTTTATTATTATACCGCCGCCTCTTTGAGCTGTAATTTGACCCCTTAACATGCTTCAAAACTCACCAAATTGGACACACACATCAGGACTGGCAAAAATTGCGATCTAATCAAATGACACATCCCTGTAAAACTGGGATGTGTCATCGCTCCAACACTATTTTCCATTTTTGTTGCTACTATCCTTCATCTCACAAACATACATCTGCCCCAGGGAGCCGAAATAATGTACAGAACCGACGGTCAACTCCTCAACATCAACCGTTTCAGGGCTAAAGGTCAAACCACCACCATATCCATCATGGAGCTGCAGTATGCAGACGATAATGCCCTCATAGCCCTCTCAGAAGAGGACCTACAGTGCACTCTGTCTGCTTTTGCGAAGGCATACAAACAGCTTGGTCTTGCCATCAATATAAAGAAAACCCAAATCCTCCACCAATCACCACCAAACAGTAGTGTGCCTGTCCTGCCACCAAACCTGTCAATTGACAAAATCCGACTGGAAAATGTGGACCACTTCCCATATCTCGGGAGCCTCCTGTCATCTAAAGCTGTCATTGACGATGAAATTCACCACCGCCTCAGCTGTGCCAGTGGGGCCTTCTCAAGGCTGAGGAAGCGAGTCTTCGAGAACCGTGACCTCCAAGCAAAGACCAAAATCCTGGTCTACAAAGCAGTCGTGCTCCCCACCCTTCTGTATGGGTCAGAAGCCTGGACCACCTACAGCAGGCACTTAAAGGCACTCGAGACCTACCATCATAGATGTCTCAGAAAAATCCTCAGGATCAGCTGGGAGGACCGACGCACCAACACCAGCGTCCTGGAGGAGGCTGGCTTGCCCACCATCACTGCCACGATAGCCCAAAACCAACTCAGATGGACTGGCCATGTAGTCCGCATGCCTGACTCTCGCCTCCCAAAACAAGTCCTTTATTCCCAGCTTGTTGAAGGGAAACGGGCCCCGGGAGGTCAAAAGAAGAGATTTAAGGATAACATCAAGGCAAACCTGACAAAGTGTCGCATAGACCTTAAGTCTTGGGAAGTCAAGGCAAAAGACAGGACGATGTGGAGAAACCTTGTCTGTGAGGGTGCCGCGCAATATAATGACGACCTCCGCCATGCTGCACAAGACAAGCGCAGACTAAGAAAGGAGAGAGCATCCACCAAACAGGCCCAACCCAAACCCACCACCACTACATTCCCTTGTCCACATTGCCCCAGAATAATCGGGTCCAGAATCGGCCTCCACGCCCACCTGAAGACCCACAAGGACCAGGAAGGAGGACAGTCATACTCGACCACGAGTGACCGCCGATGGTGTGTGTGTGTGTATTCAGTATTTAGGGACCGAGTCCCTTTGGGACAGAGGACCCTATTGTATTTCTAGCGTTTTATTATTATACCGCCGCCTCTTTGAGCTGTAATTTGACCCCTTAACATGCTTCAAAACTCACCAAATTGGACACACACATCAGGACTGGCAAAAATTGCGATCTAATCAAAAAACCAAACCCCAAAACTCCAAATTGCGCCCCCTAGGAAACAAAAACCTCTATGTAGGTCTCACTTAGACCTATATTTCATACACTGACAACACCCAGCAAAAATCAACAGGAAGTAGTTTGCAATTCCCCCTTCAAAACAAAAGTTGTGTAAAAACAGTCACCTTTTTTCAAACATTATCTCCTCTAAACGCGTTTGTCGTGTCGGCTTCAAATTAGCACAGGAGAGAGATTGACCCCTTCTGATTAAAAGTTGATGAAAGAGTTTTAATTACTGCTCCGGTTTGGATTTTATGAGCCCTCAAAGTCGGTCCCGTCCATCGCTGCTTGCAGCTTTAATTATTATTATTATTGATTCATTATTAACCTATAATGAAGTTATAAATTATTGAATAACTTCCCAGGTGTTAAGATAAGTGCATGCATCTTCGTGACAAGAGTGTATTATTATTATTATTATTATTATTATTATTATTCACACAGGATATCTGTAATCCAGTGACTCAGTGTTTGTGTTTTGTAATATATTCATGAAGGTGGAGAGAGCTGCAAACATGATGTTGTCTCACATCTGCTTAAAACATGTCACCTTCTCACAGTCCAGCCTGGTACTAGCCTGCCTTCCATAACACCAAGAATAACACCATGTTGTATACGCACTACACACAATAATACAAAGTATCACATGTTGTTGTATACGCACTACACACAATAATACAAAGTATTACATGTTGTATACGCACTACACACAATAATACAAAGTATCACATGTTGTTGTATACGCACTACACACAATAATACAAAGTATCACATGTTGTTGTATACGCACTACACACAATAATACAAAGTATTACATGTTGTATACGCACTACACACAATAATACAAAGTATTACATGTTGTATACGCACTACACACGTGCAACAAACTGTACTGCACTTCGAGTATTAATCATTGAAAAACATACTCACCGATTCAAACTATTTGTAGTGTCCAACGCTGCAATGACAATAAAAGTCTCTTCTATTTTCCTCTGGTGTCATGCGCCTCTAATCTTTCTTTCCCCTCCTTCTTGCTCCCAGGTTTTGTGCCAGCAGGTCCTATTGTGGATGAAAAGTAGTTTGGGGAGGCGTGGCCTAAAGCAGGTCTTATTGTGGATGAAAAATAGTTTGGGGAGGCGTGGCCTAACGCAGGTCCTATTGTGTATGAAAAGTATTTGGGGAGGCGTGGCCTAACGCAGGTCCTATTGTGTATGAAAAGTATTTGGGGAGGCGTGGCCTAACGCAGGTCCTATTGTGTATGAAAAGTATTTGGGGAGGCGTGGCCTAATGCAGGTCCTATTGTGTATGAAAAGTATTTGGGGAGGCGTGGCCTAACGCAGGTCCTATTGTGTATGAAAAGTATTTGGGGAGGCGTGGCCTAACCCAGGTCCTATTGTGGATGAAAAGTATTTAGGGAGGCGTGGCCTAGTGCAGGTCCTATTGTGGATGAAAAGTAGTTTGGGGAGGCGTGGCCTAACCCAGGTCCTATTGTGGATGAAAAGTAGTTTGGGAGGCGTGGCCTAACGCAGGTCCTGTTGTGGATGAAAAGTATTTGGGGAGGTGTGGCCTAACCCAGGTCCTATTGTGTATGAAAAGTAGTTTGGGAGGCGTGGCCTAAAGCAGGTCCTATTGTTTGTGAATAGTAGTTTGGGAGGCGTGGCCTAACGCAGGTCTTATTGTGTATGAAAAGTATTAGGGGAGGCGTGGCCTGATGCAGGTCCTGTTGTGTAGGAAATGTAGTTTGGGGGGGCGTGGCCTAAAGCAGGTCTTATTGTGTATGAAAATGATTTGGGGAGGCGTGGCCTAACGCAGGTCTTATTGTGTATGAAAAGTAGTTTGGGGAGGCGTGGCCTAACGCAGGTCCTATTGTAGATAAAAAGTATTTGGAGAGGCGTGGCCTAAAGCAGGTCCTATTGTGTATGAAAAGTAGTTAGGGAGGCGTGGCCTAAAGCAGGTCTTATTGTGTATGAAAATTATTTGGGGAGGCGTGGCCTAACGCAGGTCCTATTGTGTATGAAAAGTAGTTTGGGAGGCGTGGCCTAACGCAGGTCCTGTTGTGTATGAAAAGTAGTTTGGGAGGCGTGGCCTAACGCAGGTCCTATTGTGGATGAAAAGTATTTGGGGAGGCGTGGCCTAACACAGGTCCTATTGTGTATGAAAAGTATTTGGGGAGGCGTGGCCTAACGCAGGTCCTATTGTGTATGAAAGGTATTTGGGGAGGCGTGGCCTAATGCAGGTCCTATTGTGTATGAAAAGTATTTGGGGAGGCGTGGCCTAACGCAGGTCCTATTGTGTATGAAAAGTATTTAGGGAGGCGTGGCCTAGTGCAGTTCCTATTGTGGATGAAAAGTAGTTTGGGGAGGCGTGGCCTAACCCAGGTCCTATTGTGGATGAAAAGTAGTTTGGGAGGCGTGGCCTAACGCAGGTCCTGTTGTGGATGAAAAGTATTTGGGGAGGTGTGGCCTAACCCAGGTCCTATTGTGTATGAAAAGTAGTTTGGGAGGCGTGGCCTAAAGCAGGTCTTATTGTGTATAAAAAGTATTTGGGGAGGCGTGACCTAAAGCAGGTCTTATTGTGTATAAAAATTATTTGGGGAGGCGTGGCCTAACGCAGGTCCTATTGTGGATGAAAAGTATTTGGGGAGGCGTGGCCTAACGCAGGTCCTATTGTGTATGAAAAGTATTTGGGGAGGTGTGGCCTAACGCAGGTCCTATTGTGTATGAAAAGTATTTGGGGAGGCGTGGCCTAATGCAGGTCTTATTGTGTATGAAAATTATTTGGGGAGGCGTGGCCTAACGCAGGTCCTATTGTGTATGAAAAGTAGTTTGGGAGGCGTGGCCTAACGCAGGTCCTGTTGTGTATGAAAAGTAGTTTGGGAGGCGTGGCCTAACGCAGGTCCTATTGTGGATGAAAAGTATTTGGGGAGGCGTGGCCTAACGCAGGTCCTATTGTGGATGAAAAGTATTTGGGGAGGCGTGGTCTAACGCAGGTCCTATTGTGTATGAAAATTATTTGGAAAGGCGTGGCCTAACGCAGGTCCTATTGTGTATGAAAAGTAGTAGGGGAGGCGTGGCCTGACGTAGGTCCTATTGTGTATGAAAAGTATTTGGGGAGGCGTGGCCTAACACATGTCTTATTGTGTATGAAAAGTATTTGGGGAGGCGTGGCCTAAAGCAGGTCTTATTGTGTATGAAAAGTATTTGGGGAGGCGTGGCCTAACGCAGGTCTTATTGTGTATGAAAAGTAGTTAGGGAGGCGTGGCCTAAAGCAGTTCTTATTGTGTATGAAAAGTAGTTTGGGAGGCGTGGCCTAACGCAGGTCCTATTGTGTATGAAAAGTAGTTTGGGAGGCGTGGCCTAAAGCAGGTCTTATTGTGTATAAAAAGTAGTTAGGGAGGCGTGGCCTAAAGCAGGTCTTATTGTGGATGAAAATTATTTGGGGAGGCGTGGCCTAACGCAGGTCTTATTGTGTATGAAAAGTAGTTAGGGAGGCGTGGCCTAAAGCAGGTTTTATTGTGGATGAAAAGTAGTTAGGGAGGCGTGGCCTAAAGCAGGTCTTATTGTGTATAAAAAGTATTTGGGGAGGCGTGGCCTAACGCAGGTCTTATTGTGTATGAAAAGTAGTTAGGGAGGCGTGGCCTAAAGCAGGTCTTATTGTGGATGAAAAGTAGTTAGGGAGGCGTGGCCTAACGCAGGTCCTATTGTGTATGAAAAGTAGTTTGGGAGGCGTGGCCTAAAGCAGGTCTTATTGTGTATAAAAAGTAGTTAGGGAGGCGTGGCCTAAAGCAGGTCTTATTGTGGATGAAAATTATTTGGGGAGGCGTGGCCTAACGCAGGTCTTATTGTGTATGAAAAGTAGTTAGGGAGGCGTGGCCTAAAGCAGGTTTTATTGTGGATGAAAAGTAGTTAGGGAGGCGTGGCCTAAAGCAGGTCTTATTGTGTATAAAAAGTATTTGGGGAGGCGTGGCCTAACGCAGGTCTTATTGTGTATGAAAAGTAGTTAGGGAGGCGTGGCCTAAAGCAGGTCTTATTGTGGATGAAAAGTAGTTAGGGAGGCGTGGCCTAAAGCAGGTCTTATTGTGGATGAAAATTATTTGGGGAGGCGTGGCCTAACGCAGGTCCTATTGTTTATGAAAAGTAGTTTGGGGAGGCGTGGCCTAATGCAGGTCCTATTGTGGATGAAAAGTATTTGGGGAGGCGTGGCCTAACGCAGGTCCTATTGTGTATGAAAAGTATTTGGGGAGGCGTGGCCTAACGCAGTTCCTATTGTGGATGAAAAGTATTTGGGGAGGCGCAGCCTAACGCAGGTCTTATTGTGTATGAAAAGTATTTGGGGAGGCGTGGCCTAACGCATGTCTTATTGTGGATGAAAAGTATTTGGGGAGGCGTGGCCTAACGCAGGTCCTATTGTGTATGAAAAGTATTTGGGGAGGCGTGGCCTAAAGCAGGTCTTATTGTGGATGAAAATTATTTGGGGAGGCGTGGCCTAACGCAGGCCCTATTGTGTGTGAAAAGTATTTTTGGAGGCGTGGCCTAACGCTAGTCCTATTGTGGATGAAAAGTATTTGGGGAGGCGTGGTCTAATGCAGGTCCTATTGTGTATGAAAATTATTTGGGAAGGCGTGGCCTAACGCAGGTCCTATTGTGTATCAAAAGTATTTGGGGAGGCGTGGCCTAACGCAGATCCTAATGTGTATGAAAAGTAGTTAGGGAGGCGTGGCCTAAAGCAGGTCTTATTGTGTATGAAAAGTAGTTAGGGAGGCGTGGCCTAAAGCAGGTCTTATTGAGTATGAAAAGTAGTTAGGGAGGCGTGGCCTAAAGCAGGTCCTATTGTGTATGAAAAGTATTTTGGGAGGCGTGGCCTAACGCAGGTCTTATTGTGGATGAAAATTATTTTGGGAGGCGTGGCCTAACGTTCACGCCCTCTTTCCTCGTCATGTGTTGTCCTGCAAGCCCTGCTTTCAGTCACGGACTCTTATGGAACTTTGCCTCCTTATTCATGGGCAAAAGCCTCCAAACTGTCACCTGTTGGCGTGACCCTGAGATGCAGAGACTGCAGGCGACGTGCAAGTAAAAGGTGCTTTTTTTTTAGGGCGACACAAAAAGGGCACCATGAACATAAACTTTAGTATTCACAGAAGTAATTATATGTATGGTACTGTTTGTATCCTGTAATTATATACCAAATAATATGTAAGGCTTTTATGTATTGTATTGTTGATAAAGAATTGGATTATTATTGTTGCGATGCGGCAAGAAGCTCAAGGCAAACATAGCATAGCATGATACCATGGAAAGAAGGTAGTCACGTCACGCTAACATGAGAAGTAAACTATATATATATATATATATATATATATATATATATATATATATATATATATATATATGTATGTGTGTGTGTGTATGTATATGTGTGCATATATATACACATATACATATATAAACATACATTTACTGTTTATATACATATATACTATACATACATACATACACAAATGTACATGTATACATATATATATACATATATATATATATATATATATATATATATATATATATATATATATATATATATATATATATATATATATATATATATATATATATATATATATATATATATGTCTTAATAAGGTTATCCAAAAAATAGTGCTCGATACCGTAGTAGAGCGCAATATATGTATGTGTGGGAAAAAAATCACAAGACTACTTCATCTCTACAGGCCTGTTTCATGAGGGGTTCCCTCAATCATCAGGAGATTTTTTTTATTTTTTTTATTTTTTAATCTCCTGATGATTGAGGGAACCCCTCATGAAACAGGCCTGGAGAGATGAAGTAGTCTTGTGATTTTTTTTCCCACACATACATATATATATATATATATATATATATATATATATATATATGAATACATACATATATATATACATGTATACATACATACATATGTATGTATACATGTATAAATGTGTACATGTGTATATGTATGTATGTATAGTATATATGTATATATACAGTAAATGTATGTTTATATATGTATATATGCACACATATACATACACATATTTACACATATACTGTATATAAACACATATATAAACAAATGTATGTGTATGTATATATGTACTGTATATATGTGTATACAAAATATGTCTATATATATAATGTATATGTTTATGTGTGTATGTATATATATATATATATATATATATAACATTAATATAAAACAACATATATGTATATTCATATATATATATTCCTCTATATATTTATATATGTACATTTATATATATGCAGTATATGTATACAGAGCATATATGTTTGTGTGTATGTATGTATATATATATATATATTTTTTTTTTTATATATATATATATATATTTTTTATATATATATATATATATATGTATATATATATATATATATATATATATATATATATATATATATATATATATATATATATATATATATATCAAAAAAGTTAATTTTATTTCTCATTAATGTACACTCAGCACCTTATCTTGACAGAAAATATTTTTGCAGTTTTATCAAAAATAATGTACATAAGTACTTATAGGCTCAATACTTAGTTGATGCACCTTTGGCAGAAATTCCAGCCTCAAGTCTTTTTTAACACGATGCCACAAGCTTGGCACTCCTATCTTTGGGCACTTTCTCTCTTTCCTCTTTGCAGCACCTCTCAAGCTCCATCAGGTTGGATGGGAAGACTTCAGAACTTTCCAGAACATTTGTCTGAAAGGTGTATATATTTATATGATTGGACATATTAAATTGAGCTATATGAAAATGTATTGCGCGCATATTTAGATAACATTTTTTTTATAATTGTTCAACATTTGTCTTATTTGATTTTGTTTGCCGAGTCAGCACATGTGGTTGCTCAGACGTACGTACTTCAGGTTATGATGGATTTCTGGGGACGCCGTCTTCCTACTTTCACTGAAACAATTTGAAGTTGCTGCTCGCTCACCCGCGTTGTCAACCGTGAGGAATGAAGTGAGCGTGACTTTTCTGCACTTGAATGGCGTCCAGATGTTCTGCGGCGTCTGAACGTGAGCTCAGACTTGGCGCCGACGCAGAGAACCTGAGGTCCAGGCCACCAACAGAAGAAGACAAGTGTCAATAGAGGCAGGGACAAAAGTTCAGCTATCGTAGAGGAGAAACAAAGTTGGCGGTACAAAACTCTCACCTCTTTCTGCAGCTGCTTCACGTTAGCGAGCAGCTATTAGTCAGCCTCGCTGGTATTCTTCAC
This sequence comes from Nerophis lumbriciformis, assembly GCF_033978685.3. Taxonomy (NCBI): domain Eukaryota; kingdom Metazoa; phylum Chordata; class Actinopteri; order Syngnathiformes; family Syngnathidae; genus Nerophis; species Nerophis lumbriciformis. Next base: position 30,312,320 of record NC_084563.2, on the reverse strand, counting down.
ACATTCCTTCACTCCTTCACCACCTTTCTCCTCGCTGCCCACATTGTGCTTTTTTTCTAGTCCAAAAAGGTGAAACGGAAACTCTAAAGTTGAACACAATCCACTCTGAGACGCTTGTTGACTTTTTGAATTAACTTCTATTAACCTTTAACTAAAGTTTTATTTTTTTTGTAACTGTGCGGACAATTTTATGAAGACAATTTAATTGTCACGAGTTTCAGAGTCCCTGCTAGACCTGTGCTACTTTTCTTCTGCCCTGCTTGTGTCATGATTTGTGGTCTGGATTATGTTTTTGTTAGTTTTTGGACTCTTTTAGTTCCTGTTTGCGCTCCCTTGTTTGTTTAGTCACCATGGCGACTCATTAGTTTCACCTGCCTCATGTGATCGGGACACACACCTGCTCTAATCAGGAGATTATAATTTAAGCCTGCCGGTGCCGGTTCGTCGGTCTGGCGACATTGTTCTGTTCATGCTTGTTTTCAAGCGTTACCATAGTTCTTGCTGCTCTTTTCTTGACACAGTAAGTCTTGCTTATTTCACGCAATTCCATAGTTAATGCTAGTGATGGGTTGGTGAGGCGTCATGAAGCCATACTTGCCAACCTTGAGACCTCCGAATTCAGGTGATGGGGGTGGGGGTCGTGGTTGGGGTGGGGGCGTGGTTAAGAGGGGAGGAGTATATTTACAGCTAGAATTCACCAAGCATATATAAGAAATACTTGAATTTCAGTGAATTCTAGCTATATATATATATATATATATTTATTTTATTATATATATATATATATATATATATATATATATATATATATATATATATATATATATATATATATATATATATATATATATATATAAATAAGAGAAATACTTGAATTTCAGTGTTCATTTATTTACACATATACACACACATAACACTCATCTACTCATTGTTGTGTTAAGGGTTGAATTGTCCATCCTTGTTCTATTCTCTGTCACTATTTTTCTAACCATGCTGAACACCCTCTCTGATGATGCATTCTGCTTCGTCTCCTTGTTGTGTGCGCAGTTGTGCACTGCACTCTCTAAAAGCCGTAGATGTTATTGTCACATATGCATGTACAGTAGATGGCAGTATTGTCCTGTTTAAGAGTGTCACAACATTGCTGTTTACGGCAGACGAACTGCTTTACGGTAGACGAAAACGTGACTGCTGCTGTTGTGTGTTGTTGCCGCGCTGGGAGGATGTTAATGAAACTGCCTAACAATAAACCCACATAAGAAACCAATAACTCGCCCTCGATCATTCTACAGTTATAATGTGATTGGGCAGGCACGCTGTTTATATTGTGGGAAAGCGGACGTGAAAACAGGCTGTCGACACGTCACTCAGGTCCGCATGGAGCTGGAGGGGGCGTGGCCTCCAGCTCCGCCTGAATTTCGGGAGATTTTCGGGAGGAAATTTGTCCCGGGAGGTTTTCGGGAGAGGCGCTGAATTTCGGGAGTCTCCCGGAAAATCCGGGAGGGTTGGCAAGTATGTATGAAGCGTTTTGACACATTGCAAAACTGTATTGATACTGTGTCGATACTGTGTCACTAAATACTGACATCTGCTGGACATTAAAAATCCCTACAGGCAACCTATGGACCGACTCAACTGATACAATAATATAAACCAAGTCATTGTATTTCATTTAGGATTATTTCATATCTTCATTTAAATAAAAATATATTTTTATCTTTTTTAGATACAGTCAATAAATAATGTGAACATGTATCTTAACATGGAAATCTAAGAGAACGTGTTGGGAATGAGGATGCTTGTGGACTGGGAATTATCTTATTTTATTTTTTACACATTTTTATTAAAAAAAAAACAGTTTTTCCAACGTATTAAATTTTAGACGATTTCTCTTCTTCGTTATTATTTCTCCGGCTGTAGAAAAGACCCGCTCACAGGGCACCGAGGAGGCGTATCAGTCACGTGACCGAATAGCTCATGCTCGGTCACATGACTTTCTAAAAGCGGTACGCGCACCGACACAAGGTTTTGTTCTATGAGCTTGACGCATGTGTCGATGCATCGATGTTGCCGGACCCATCACGAGTTAATGCTCTTTGTTTCATGCCAGAGTTTAGTGAGGTTTTCATGTCCATAGTTTCATGTTTCATGTCCTAAGTTTATTGCCTTAGCTTCTCGTGTGAACGACACGCTTTCCTTTTGTTTTGGTTTCTGTCATTTCTGCTGTGTAGGATTAATTGATTATTAAATATGTTCCTACCTGCTACCGTTGTCCGGAAAAGTCCGTTTGCATCCCAGGAGAACAATCCTCCCAGTAAGCTGTGAAAACCCCCACGTTATGACAGTTTGCACTTTGCCCGCCTTCTCTGTATCCTGGGATCACACCAACCGTCATGTTAACCACAGGGAAATAAAACTCGAGTTAAACTACTTCTTATACTTCATTAACCCTTCCGAAAGGGAACAGGAAGTCGTTGGCAGAAACATCCGTCATCTGTTGGCTATTACATTGCTGAAAAAGTGAGGCTCTGTGATATTTGATTGACTGTACTGCTAAGAGCGAGAGAAAAAGAAGCCGCTATTGTTGAAATGTGTGTCCTCTTCTACTGATGTTTTCCTCAAAGTGCTTTAGAAATGCTGAAAGAGCATGAGAAAACAGGCTGTGTTGTCTATGAAAGAGCAGGGACAAAACCTTATACAAAACCCAAAACCAGTGAAGTTGTGTAAATGGTAAATAAAAAGAATACAATGATTTGCAAATCCTTTTCAACTTATATTCAATTGAATGGACTGCAAAGACAAGATACTTAATGTTCCAACTGGTAAACTTTGTTATTTTTTGCAAATATTAGCTCATTTGGAATTTGATGCCTGCAACATGTTTCAAAAAAGCTTGGACGCCCCTGCTTATTTCAGCAAGACAATGCCAAACCACATATTATGACAGCGTGGCTTCGTAGTAAAAGAGTGCGGGTACTAGATATATTGTGTAGTTATAATGATATGCTTTTACTTGTAATTGTATTGAATTGTGGACCCCAAGAAGACTAGTGGGTTGTTGTGGCAACCAGCTAATGGGGATCCTTCATAAAAATCAAAATCAAAATCAAAATCAAATCAAAATCAGGGGTGCCCAAACTTTTTGACTCGGGAGCCGCATTGGGTTAAAAAAATTGGGCCGGGCTCCAGGCTATATAATAATAATAATAATAATGATAATAAATTACATTTGTAACACACTTTACATTTGTTAAAATCTCAAAGTGCTACAAAATATAACACTTTTTTTTTTAAATACAAAGTTAGAATATATAATAAAAAATGTAAATAGAAATGAAAAACACTAGATAAAATATTGATAAAATAGAAATAAAAGCATGTGTTTATATATATATATATATATATATATATATATATATATATATATATATATATAAAAGCATGTGTTTGCTTTTATTTCTATATATATAAACACATGCTTTTATTTCTATATATATATATATATATATATATATATATATATATATATATATATATATATATATATATATATATACAACACATGCTTTTATTTCTATTTTATCAATATTTCTGCGCGAAGATGTCACGTCATCGGAGACACCGAGAGTAAAAAGCGGTAGAAAATGGATTAGAAAGGACAGATTATTAAAATATTATTAAATTAATTAATTAAATTATTAAAATAATAATATAAAAAAAAAAAAAATTACATTTCAATTTCAATTTAAAGGACCAGTGGACCCAAGGATCCTGGCGGGAACTTAATTACCGTTTGTGTACCGTAAGCCGACAAGCCTTATGCTCTCTCTGTTTCTCTCTGCGTTTTTCTGCCGTGTTCTGATGTCCTTGGTGTCCTCCCACAGTGAATCTGACGCCTCTCTCTCGCCCCTGGATCATCTGCCTGCCCTACGGACTGCCTTCCTGCCTTGTTCCTCCTCTCGCCCAACACATCACGGTAATACACAACAATTAATTACACACATAGTCAAACACACATACACCCCTCGTGGATTAGTCACATTGATTATTATATATATATATATATATATATATATATATATATATATATATATATATATATATATATATATATATATATTATTTATACATACAATAAATCATAGAGCGTTACTTCCCCCTTGTGTCTGTGTCGTCAACTCCATCCTAGAAACATAACAGATAATTGGGATTTGTTATATATTGTATATATAATATATAAATATAATATAATACATCAGTATATATTATATACTATATATATAATATGTAAATATTATATATACTGTATGTTATATTTTATATTGCTACTATGGTACATTTTTAGTCTACTTTATACCTGCATTATCCTTTCCATCTTTTGTAACTGAGCTACTGTGTGGAACAATTCCTTTTGTGGATTATTAAAGTTTGTCTGAGTCTAAGTCTATTTGCTTGTGCATAAAAAAAAACTGCCCCCAACAGAGAATCGGTTCTCATCGTTTTCTCAAAAGAACCGTTCCAAAGCCTGGATTGGTTGACAAAGGTCACATCTCACTATCCTCCATGAGTCCTTGGAGCAGACGAACGCTTGAGGAAGTGCGTTAACCAGAAACAGGAAGTCCACGCTTGTACTTTAAGAGCCATGAAAGCGAGACGTTTGAGGACAGTCACAAACATGCCCTCCTTCAGACCACATTGGCGTCTTCCAGCTCTGTTGATTTGGATTCTCCAAACGCTCCTTCCTGTTTGCCGTGGAACAGAATCTCCAAGTAAGGACCGACACCGCCGATGATCTGAGACGTGCAAGTCTTACGTTGTTGTCTTCCTGCAGGAATAACGCTGGAGAACACCGTCTTTGTGGCCTTCACGGGCGAAGATATCCACCTTCCCTACCAGCTCCATCTGCCACCTCACTCGGCCAATGAGAGCTTGATATGCTTCGACCCTCTTCACAGGGGGGTTTTCAGACGCGTCTTCACCAGCGCCCACCATGCGCGCACCATCAGCAGCTCAATGCTGGTGCGGGCGCTGCAGACTGGAGAATATCACTGCCAGTATAATGTGGCCAGAGCTTACTGGTTTGTGCGCCTGCGAGGTGAGTACCTAGTGGCCTCTTTTAGCTCCATGTGGGATGTGGAGAGGTTGGTATATTGCCCATTCATTTTCAACGGGGGGAAATTCCTTGTAATTCCGAGTAATCAGGGAATTTTTTAAACATGGTGGCTTGAATGTCCAGGGTGAGTGGAGTGTGTGGATGTTGGAACGGTTCATAATCGGTTGAGAAATGTAACAGTTTGAATTAAGAATGGGTATTCTGGAATTCCTGGAAATTCTGGAAAACCAAGAATTTGTACGGGGGGGAAAAAAAGGAGCATTTGTTGTCCCAACTAAGAGGAATGTTTAGAAGGTGGAATGGTCAAAAACGGTTGAAAAATGTGGACTGTGAAAAGTTTCCAGGAAGAGGTGAAACTAGGGTTTTGGAAAAATGGGAATTCCTGGAATTTTTTTTGAATTTCAAGTAGTTTGAAACCAAATGGTAGTTTGAATGTCCAGGGTGAGTGGAGTGTGTGGATGGTGGACCGGTTCGAATCGGTTGAGAAATGTGGGATATGCAGTAGATTGTATATTTCCTATTCTTTGTCAATGGGGAGGAAAGTACGAAAAATATGGGAATTTTTGGGAAAGGTAAAACATGTTTTGCGTTCAATATATGGGAAGAGTAGTGTGGGTGGATGGTCGGAATCAGGCTTAAAAATGGCGCACAATTTTGAGAATTTGGGGGCATTGTAGAACTACGACTACGTCCATTCATTTGAATGGGAATTTCCTGGAAATGTGGGAATTTGGGGAAAACCGAAAATCTTTGAAAATATTGATACAAGCACTGTTGTCCTAGATGATATGCATGGGTTGGTGTTGGAATTTTTGGAATCGGTTGAAAAATGTTGACGTAGTAACAGTTTGAATTGAGAATGGGTATTTTGGAATCCCTGGAATTTCTGGAAAACCAAGAATTTGTACGGGGAAAAAAAAAAGGAGCATTTGTTGTCGCAACTAAAAGGAATGTTTCGGAGGTGGAACAGTCAAAAACGGTTGAAAAATGTGGACTGTGAAAAGTTTCCAGGAAGAGGTGAAACTAGGGTTTTGGAAAAACGGGAATTCCTGGAATTTTTTTAAAATTTCAAGTAGTTTGAAACCAAATGGTAGTTTGAATGTCCAGGGTGAGTGGAGTGTGTGGATGGTGGACCGGTTCGAATCGGTTGAGAAATGTGGGATATGCAGTAGATTGTATATTTCCTATTCTTTGTCAATGGGGAGGAAAGTACGAAAAATATGGGAATTTTTGGGAAAAGTAAAACATGTTTTGCGTTCGATATATGGGAAGAGTAGTGTGGGTGGATGGTCGGAATCGGGCTTAATAATGGCGCACAATTTTGAGAATTTGGGGCATTGTAGAACTACGACTACGTCCATTAATTTGAATGGGAATTTCCTGGAAATGTGGGAATTTGGGGAAAAACAGAAATCTTTGAAAATATTGATACAAGCACTGTTGTCCTAGATGATATGAATGGGTTGATGTTAGAATTTTTGGAATCGGTTGAAAAATGTTGACGTAGTAACAGATTGAATTGGGAATGGGTATTTTGTAATCTCTGGAATTTCTGGAAAACCGGGAATTTGTACGAAAAAAAAAAAAAGAGCATTTGTTGTTGCAACTAAGAGGAATGTTTCGAAGGTGGAACACTCAAAAACGGTTGATAAATGTGGACTGTGAAAAGTTTCCAGGAAGAGGTGAAACTAGGGTTTTGGAAAAATGGGAATTCCTGGAATTTTTTTAAAATTTCTAGTAGTTTGAAACCAAATGGTAGTTTGAATGTCCAGGGTGAGTGGAGTGTGAGGATGGTGGACCGGTTCGAATCGGTTGAGAAATGTGGGATATGCAGTAGATTGTATATTTCCTATTCTTTGTCAATGGGGAGGAAATTACGAAAAATATGGGAATTTTTGGGAAAGGTAAAACATGTTTTGCGTTCGATATATAGGAAGAGTGGTGTGGGTGGATGGTCGGAATCGGGCTTAAAAATGGCGCACAATTTTGAGAATTTGGGGCATTGTAGAACTACGACTACGTAAATTCATTTGAATGGGAATTTCCTGGAAATGTGGGAATTTGGGGAAAACCAGAAATCTTTGAAAATATTGATACAAGCACTGTTGTCCTAGATGATATGAATGGGTTGGTATTGGAATTTTTGGAATCGGTTGAAAAATGTTGACATAGTAACAGTTTGAATTGAGAATGGGTATTTTGGAATCCCTGGAATTTCTGGAAAACCAAGAATTTGTACGAAAAAAAAAAAAAAGGAGCATTTGTTGTCGCAACTAAGAGGAATGTTTCGAAAGTAGAACGGTCAAAAACGGTTGAAAATGTGGACTGTGAAAAGTTTCCAGGAAGAGGTGAAACTAGGGTTTTGGAAAAACGGGAATTCCTGGAATTTTTTTAAAATTTCAAGTAGTTTGAAACCAAATGGTAGTTTGAATGTCCAGGGTGAGTGGAGTGTGTGGATGGTGGACCGGTTCGAATCGGTTGAGAAATGTGGGATATGCAGTAGATTGTATATTTCCTATTCTTTGTCAATGGGGAGGAAAGTACGAAAAATATGGGAATTTTTGGGAAAAGTAAAACATGTTTTGCGTTCGATATATGGGAAGAGTAGCGTGGGTGGATGGTCGGAATCGGGCTTAATAATGGCGCACAATTTTGAGAATTTGGGGCATTGTAGAACTACGACTACGTCCATTAATTTGAATGGGAATTTCCTGGAAATGTGGGAATTTGGGGAAAAACAGAAATCTTTGAAAATATTGATACAAGCACTGTTGTCCTAGATGATATGAATGGGTTGGTGTTAGAATTTTTGGAATCGGTTGAAAAATGTTGACGTAGTAACAGATTGAATTGGGAATGGGTATTTTGTAATCCCTGGAATTTCTGGAAAACCGGGAATTTGTACGAAAAAAAAAAAAAGAGCATTTGTTGTTGCAACTAAGAGGAATGTTTCGAAGGTGGAACACTCAAAAACGGTTGATAAATGTGGACTGTGAAAAGTTTCCAGGAAGAGGTGAAACTAGGGTTTTGGAAAAATGGGAATTCCTGGAATTTTTTAAAAATTTCTAGTAGTTTGAAACCAAATGGTAGTTTGAATGTCCAGGGTGAGTGGAGTGTGAGGATGGTGGACCGGTTCGAATCGGTTGAGAAATGTGGGATATGCAGTAGATTGTATATTTCCTATTCTTTGTCAATGGGGAGGAAATTACGAAAAATATGGGAATTTTTGGGAAAGGTAAAACATGTTTTGCGTTCGATATATAGGAAGAGTGGTGTGGGTGGATGGTCGGAATCGGGCTTAAAAATGGCGCACAATTTTGAGAATTTGGGGCATTGTACAACTACGACTACGTCCATTCATTTGAATGGGAATTTCCTGGAAATGTGGGAATTTGGGGAAAACCAGAAATCTTTGAAAATATTGATACAAGCACTGTTGTCCTAGATGATATGAATGGGTTGGTATTGGAATTTTTGGAATCGGTTGAAAAATGTTGACATAGTAACAGTTTGAATTGAGAATGGGTATTTTGGAATCCCTGGAATTTCTGGAAAACCAAGAATTTGTACGAAAAAAAAAAAAAAGGAGCATTTGTTGTCGCAACTAAGAGGAATGTTTCGAAAGTAGAACGGTCAAAAACGGTTGAAAATGTGGACTGTGAAAAGTTTCCAGGAAGAGGTGAAACTAGGGTTTTGGAAAAACGGGAATTCCTGGAATTTTTTTAAAATTTCAAGTAGTTTGAAACCAAATGGTAGTTTGAATGTCCAGGGTGAGTGGAGTGTGTGGATGGTGGACCGGTTCGAATCGGTTGAGAAATGTGGGATATGCAGTAGATTGTATATTTCCTATTCTTTGTCAATGGGGAGGAAAGTACGAAAAATATGGGAATTTTTGGGAAAAGTAAAACATGTTTTGCGTTCGATATATGGGAAGAGTAGTGTGGGTGGATGGTCGGAATCGGGCTTAATAATGGCGCACAATTTTGAGAATTTGGGGCATTGTAGAACTACGACTACGTCCATTAATTTGAATGGGAATTTCCTGGAAATGTGGGAATTTGGGGAAAAACAGAAATCTTTGAAAATATTGATACAAGCACTGTTGTCCTAGATGATATGAATGGGTTGGTGTTAGGATTTTTGGAATCGGTTGAAAAATGTTGACGTAGTAACAGATTGAATTGGGAATGGGTATTTTGTAATCCCTGGAATTTCTGGAAAACCGGGAATTTGTACGAAAAAAAAAAAAAGAGCATTTGTTGTTGCAACTAAGAGGAATGTTTCGAAGGTGGAACACTCAAAAACGGTTGATAAATGTGGACTGTGAAAAGTTTCCAGGAAGAGGTGAAACTAGGGTTTTGGAAAAATGGGAATTCTTGGAATTTTTTTAAAATTTCTAGTAGTTTGAAACCAAATGGTAGTTTGAATGTCCAGGGTGAGTGGAGTGTGAGGATGGTGGACCGGTTCGAATCGGTTGAGAAATGTGGGATATGCAGTAGATTGTATATTTCCTATTCTTTGTCAATGGGGAGGAAATTACGAAAAATATGGGAATTTTTGGGAAAGGTAAAACATGTTTTGCGTTCGATATATAGGAAGAGTGGTGTGGGTGGATGGTCGGAATCAGGCTTAAAAATGGCGCACAATTTTGAGAATTTGGGGCATTGTAGAACTACGACTACGTCCATTCATTTGAATGGGAATTTCCTGGAAATGTGGGAATTGGGGAAAACCAGAAATCTTTGAAAATATTGATACAAGCACTGTTGTCCTAGATGATATGAATGGGTTGGTGTTGGAATTTTTTGGAATCGGTTGAAAAATGTTGACATAGTAACAGTTTGAATTGAGAATGGGTATTTTGGAATCCCTGGAATTTCTGGAAAACCAAGAATTTGTACGAAAAAAGAAAAAAAAAAGGAGCATTTGTTGTCGCAACTAAGAGGAATGTTTTGAAAGTAGAACGGTCAAAAACGGTTGAAAATGTGGACTGTGAAAAGTTTCCAGGAAGAGGTGAAACTAGGGTTTTGGAAAAACGGGAATTCCTGGAATTTTTTTTAACTTTCAAGTAGTTTGAAACCAAATGGTAGTTTGAATGTCCAGGGTGAGTGGAGTGTGTGGATGTTGGACCGGTTCGAATCGGTTGAGAAATGTGGGATATGCAGTAGATTGTATATTTCCTATTCTTTGTCAATGGGGAGGAAAGTACGAAAAATATGGGAATTTTTGGGAAAGGTAAAACATGTTTTGCGTTCAATATATGGGAAGAGTGGTGTGGGTGGATGGTCGGAATCGGGCTTAAAAATGGCGCACAATTTTGAGAATTTGGGGCATTGTAGAACTATGACTATGTCCATTCATTTGAATGGGAATTTCCTGGAAATGTGTGAATTTGGGGAAAACCAGAAATCTTTGAAAATATTGATACAAGCACTGTTGTCCTAGATGATATGAATGGGTTGGTGTTGGAATTTTTGGAATCGGTTGAAAAATGTTGACGTAGTAACAGTTTGAATTGAGAATGGGTACCGGTATTTTGGAATCCCTGGAATTTCTGGAAAACCAAGAATTTGTACGGAGAAAAAAAAAAAAAAGGAGCATTTGTTGTCGCAACTAAGAGGAATGTTTTGAAGGTGGAATGGTCAAAAACGGTTGAAAAATGTGGACTGTGAAAAGTTTCCAGGAAGAGGTGAAACTAGGGTTTTGGAAAAACGGGAATTCCTGGATTTTTTTTTAAATTTCAAGTAGTTTGAAACCAAATGGTAGTTTGAATGTCCAGGGTGAGTGGAGTGTGTGGATGGTGGACCGGTTCATATCGGTTGAGAAATGTGGGATATGCAGTACCGTATTTTCCGCACTATAAGGCGCACCGGATTATTAGCCGCACCTTCAATGAATTACATATTTCATAACTTTGTCCACCAATAAGCCGCCCCGGATTATAAGCCGCGCCTACGCTGCGCTAAAGGCAATGTCAAAAAAAACAGTCAGATAGTTCAGTCAAACTTTAATAATATATTGAAAACCAGCGTTCTAACAACTCTGTCCCAAAATGTACGCAAATGTGCAATCACAAACATAGTAAAATTCAAAATGGTGTAGAGCAATAGCAACATAATGTTGCTCGAACGTTAATGTCACAACACACAAAATAAACATAGCGCTCACCTTCTGAAGTTATTCTTCATTCGTAAATCCTTCGAATTCTTCGTCTTCGGTGTCCGAATTGAAAAGTTGCGCAAGCGTGGGATACAAAATGGCCGGTTCCGTCTCGTCGAAGTAATCGGAGTCAGTGTCGCTGTTGTTGTCCAGTAGTTCTGTGAATCCTGCCTTCCGGAAAGCTCGGACCACAGTTGTGACCGAAATATCTGCCCAGGCATTTACGATCCACTGGCAAATGTTGGCGTATGTCGTCCGAGGCTGTCTGCCCGTCTTAGTGAAGGTGTGTTCGCCTTCGGAGCTGTGTGAAAAAAGCCACCCGGCCTCTTCGCGTAAACTTCCCTTAACCACTCGCTCATCTTTTCTTCATCCATCCATCCCTTCGAGTTAGCTTTTATGATGACGCCGGCTGGAAAGGTCTCTTTTGGCAAGGTCTTCCTTTTGAATATCACCATGGGTGGAAGTTAGCATGGCAAGCTAGAACCGCAGTGAAGGATGACTTCTCATTCCCTGTGGTGCGAATATTCACCGTACGTGCTCCCGTTCCACAGTGCGGTTCACAGGAATATCAGTTGCTGTGAAATACGGTAGTAATCCGTGTGCGGATGGAGAGATTGCGTCTTTTTATGAACCGGATCCTTGTCGCTTTGTAGGAGCCATTTTGTGGTCTTTACAGATGTAAACAGGAAATGAAACGTACGGTGATATCCGCGCGTTTTTTCTTCTTCTTCCGGGGGCGGGTGGTTGCTTACAGTAGAAGAAGAAGCGCTTCCTGTTCTATGGGGGCGGGTGCTTTCCTTGGCGGTTGCTTGCGTAGAAGAAGAAGCGCTTCCTGTTCTACCGGGAAAAAAGATGGCGGCTGTTTACCGAAGTTGCGAGATCGAAACTTTATGAAAATGAATCGTAATAAAGCGCACCGGGTTATAAGGCGCACTGTCAGCTTTTGAGAACATTTGTGGTTTTTAGGTGCGCCTTATAGTGCGGAAAATACAGTAGATTGTATATTTCCTATTCATTATCAATGGGGAGGAAAGTAAGAAAAATATGGGAATTTTTGGAAAGGTAAAACATGTTTTGTGTTCAATATATGGGAAGAGTAGTGTGGGTGGATGGTCAGAATTGGGCTTAAAAATGGCGCACAATTTTGAGAATTTGGGGCATTGTAGAACTACGACTACGTCCATTCATTTGAATGGGAATTTCCTGGAAATGTGTGAATTTGGGGAAAACCAGAAATCTTTGAAAATATTGATACAAGCACTGTTGTCCTAGATGATATGAATGGGTTGGTGTTGGAATTTTTGGAATCGGCATTTGTTGTCCCAACTAAGGAATGTTAGAAGGTGGAATGGTTAAAAACGGTTGAAAAATGTGGACTGTGAAAACTTTCCAGGAAGAGGTGAAAATAGGGCTCTGGGAAAACGGGAATTCCTGGAATTTTTTTTTATTTCAAGTAGTTTTAAACCAAATGGTAGTTTGAAGGTCCAGGGTGAGTGGAGTGTGTGGATGTTGGACCGGTTCAAATTGGTTGAGAAATGTGGGATATGGAGAGGTTTGTATTTTGCCCATTCATTTTCAGTGAGAGGAAATTCCTGGTAATTCCGGTTTATCAGTGAAGTGAAGTGAAGTGAATTATATTTATATAGCGCTTTTTCTCTAGTGACTCAAAGCGCTTTACATAGTGAAAGCCAATATCTAAGTTCCATTTAAAGCAGTGTGGGTGGCACTGGGAGCAGGTGGGTAAAGTGTCTTGCCCAAGGACACAACGGCAATAACTAGGATGGCGGAAGCGGGGATCGAGCCTGGAACCCTCAAGTTACTGGCACGGCCGCTCTACCAACCGAGCTATACCGCCCCAAATCAGGAAATTTTAAAAACCGGTAAACATTGTGGCTTGAGCCGAACGTTTTGATACTGGAACGGTTCCGATCGGCGGCGGAATAATAATAAATACGGTATACGATTTTTGGTGTAGAACCTTATATGTGTGAATGTTTGAACATTCAAACAATAATAATAATAAATATATTATTTTCGGTGTAGAATCTTATATGTGTGAATGTTTGGACATTCAAACAATAATAATAATAATAATAATAATAATAATAATAATAATAATAAATAGATTATTTTCAGTGTAGAATATTATGTGTGAATGTTTGGATATTCAAACAATAACAATAATAAAAATAAAAAAATAAAAAAAATAAAAAAATTATTTTTGGTGTAGAATCTTATATGTGTGAAATTTGTGAATTATTGGACATTCACACAATAATAGTAATAACAATAATAATACATAGATTATTGTTTTGGCGTGAATCTTATGTGTGAATGCTTGGACATTCACATAATAATAATAATAATAATAATAATAAATAGATTATTTTTTTGGGGTGTAGAATCTTATTTGTTTGAATGCTTGGACATTCACACAATAATAATAATAATAATAATAAATAGATAATTTTTGGTGTAGAATCTCATATGTGTGAATGTTTGGACATTCACACAATAATAATAATAATAATAATAAATATATTATTTTTGGTGTAGAATCTTATGTGTGAATTTTTGGACATTCACACAATAATAGTAATAACAATAATAATAGTAATAATAATAATAATAATAATAATACATAGATTATTGTTTTGGCGTAAATCTTATGTGTGAATGCTTGGCAGTAATGATAATAATAATAATAATAATAATAATAATTTGCCCGATTGTAGCTGAGAGGCTCCAGCGCCCCCCGCGACCCCGAAGGGAATAAACGGTAGAAAATGGATGGTTGGATGGATAATAATAAATAGATGATTTTTGGGGGGTGTAGAATGTTATATGTTTGAATGCTTGGACATTCACGCAATAATAATAGTGATAATAATAATAATAATAATAATCATCATCATAATAATAATAATCATCATCATAATAATAATAATAATACATCGTTTATTGTTTTGGCGTGAATCTTATGTGTGAATGCTTGGACATTCACACAGTAATAATAATAATAATAATAATAATAATAATAATAGTTATAATAATAATAAATAGATGATTTTATTGGGGTGTAGAATCTTATATGTTTGAATGCTTGGACATTCACACAATTATAATCCATCCATTTTCTACCGCTTGTCCATTTTGGGGTCGCGGGGGGTGCTGGAGCCTATCTCAGCTGCATTCGGGCGGAAGGCGGGGTACACCCTGGACAAGTCGCCACCTCATCGCAGGGCCAACACAGATAGACAGACAACATTCACACTCACATTCATAATAATAATGATAATAATAATAATGATAATAATAAATACATTATTTTTGGTGTAGAATCTTATATGTCTGAATGTTTGGACATTCACACAATAATAATAATAATAATAATAATAATAATGAAGAGTTGACACACAACTATCTGGACTATTTGGTGACAAGTGTACCTAATAGTGTGACATTTCAAGATGTTCATTTTATGCAAATTCCCCTTTCAAGACTTCCCGGATTGTTGAACAAGACGACAAACTTTGCACGTTTTAACCTCAACAAACGATCTGCCAGCGACACGACATCCACACTGGAATGGAACTTCATTGTACTTCAAAAGTACTACGATGTGAAAAGTCCGACTTCTTCACAGCAGCGTCTATTCAGCCACATGCTGCAGAGACACATGTTGTCATTTGTGAAGACACAACTCAAACTGTCATTTCCTCATGATTTCAACTCCACAAAAATGAAACAAGCCAGGTTTCAAATGTAATGGCTCACTTCTGTGACCTTTAAAGAGGAACTGCACTTTTTTGTAATATTGCCTATCTTTCACAATCCTTATGTAAGACAAGAACACATGCTTTTCCTTTTTTTGTGCATTCTAACTGGTAAAATAGGACGAGTAAGAGGTGCATAAAAAAACATCCAAATAACGCCAACAATACTCCATTTACATGTCGTGACCTGAACATTAACAAGCATTAGCTATATTGTTATTACAAGTGCTGACGCAGACTGTCAACTTTGACATCCAACTTAGACCCAGAGATGGCGAGAAAGACACAAAAAGATGCTCGTTAGCGCCACTTTTTTCTTCTACCTGCGTGAGGATTATGATGAATTCATCATCTAAACGGGACAGAAGTCTAGTGCTGAAAGATATAAACATCCCACCAGTTGGCATCCCAGTGAGAGCAGACATCATACAATAAGTGGTTGTTTTATTTGTCAGTAGTCAGGATTATGATTAATTTATCATCCAAACAGGGAACACAAGTCTAGTGCTGAAAGATATAAACATCCCGCCAGTTGTCATCCCAGTGAGAGCAGACATCGTACAGTAAGTGGTTGTTTTATTTGTCAGTAGTCAGGATTATGATGAATTTATCATCCAAACAGGGAACACAAGTCTAGTGCTGAAAGATATAAACATCCCGCCAGTTGGCATCCCAGTGAGAGCAGACTTTGTACAGTAAGTGATTGTTTTATTTGTCAGTAGTCAGGATTATGATGAATTTATCATCCAAACAGGGAACACAAGTCTAGTGCTGAAAGATATAAACATCCCGCCAGTTGTCATCCCAGTGAGAGCAGACATCGTACAGTAAGTGGTTGTTTTATTTGTCAGTAGTCAGGATTATGATGAATTTATCATCCAAACAGGGAACACAAGTCTAGTGCTGAAAGATATAAACATCCCGCCAGTTGGCATCCCAGTGAGAGCAGACTTCGTACAGTAAGTGATTGTTTTATTTGTCAGTAGTCAGGATTATGATGAATTCATCATCCAAACAGGGAACACAAGTCTAGTGCTGAAAGATATAAACATCCCGCCAGTTGGCATCCCAGTGAGAGCAGACATCGTACAGTAAGTGGTTGTTTTATTTGTCAGTAGTCAGGATTATGATGAATTTATCATCCAAACAGGGAACACAAGTCTAGTGCCGAAAGATATAAACATCCCGCCAGTTGGCATCCCAGTGAGAGCAGACTTCGTACAGTAAGTGATTGTTTTATTTGTCAGTCATTTGTGTTTCTTGTTTAGCGTTTAGCAATACTGCTACTTGCTGGCTCCCTTATCACTCAACGTCTAAAACTTGCAGATCATCCTCCTTATATTGGGGATACAAATAGAAGTTTGTGGATCAAAGTATTATTTTTTGTCTTTCATCAAGTCCGCCATTATTAGTAGTCTTGTTGTTGTTGAAGGGAAAAAATAACATTGTGATGCATCTGTAACATTTAAAATGATCAACATATGTAAATATTACATGTTAATATGAATGTTACTAAACTACATGTATACTTACATGTATACCTACTCAGTGGCCTAGTGGTTAGAGTGTCCGCCCTGAAATAGGTTGTGAGTTCAAACCCCGGCCGAGTCATACCAAAGACTATAAAAATAGGAGCCATTACCTCCCAGCTTGGCACTCAGCATCAAGGGTTTGAATTGGGGGTTAAATCACCAAAAATGATTCCCGGGCGTGGCCACCGCTGCTGCCCACTGCTCCCCTCACCTCCCAGGGGGCGAACAAGGGGACGGGTCAAATGCAGAGGACAAATTTCACCACACCTTGTGTGTGTGTGTGACAATCATTGGTACTTTAACTTTAACATGACATATATATTACATGTTATTATGAATGTTACTACATGATATATATACTTACATCATGTATATATTACAAGTTACTATGAATGTTACTACATTACATATATACTTACATCATGTATATATTACATGTTATTATGAATGTTACTAGATACTACATATATACTTACATCATGTATATATTACATGTTATTATGAATGTTACTACATGACATATATACTTACATCAGTGTATATAAAACCTTGATGGAGCGACTAACATTACCACCATTGTTAGCTGACTTTTACTAGCATTTATTTACGATTTAGAATGCATAAAATAAGAAAGCCGTGTGTTCTTGTCCTACATAGGGATTGTGAACGATAGACCAAATTTAAAAAAAAAAAAAGTGCAGTTCCCCTTTAATGGCTTCTGGGGGCAACTGTTAAAAAAACTTAGAAGAATAATTCTTTTTTTTATGTGAACAAAAAATTACTTTATCTGTAAAGCTGTCTTTTAGAGAGGAGCTCTGCTTATAGTTCTCTGGTGATAAAGAGGACAGGACATCAATTAAATTATAGAGAGTCTGTCAGTTCCAAAATATGAAGACCCATTACAGTACATAGACACATCATGTTTCTTTTAATAATGATTTAGAGTGCATGAGAAAACCAAAAACCAACATATCTCTCTTGCTCATTTATTTACATAGTATATGG
This sequence comes from Nerophis lumbriciformis, assembly GCF_033978685.3. Classification (NCBI taxonomy): domain Eukaryota; kingdom Metazoa; phylum Chordata; class Actinopteri; order Syngnathiformes; family Syngnathidae; genus Nerophis; species Nerophis lumbriciformis. The sequence goes on along the minus strand of NC_084563.2, from coordinate 30,294,735 downwards.
TGTAACACAGCAGCAACAGAACTAATAGAACTGAAGGTAACGACTAATCTGCTCGCTCAGCATTAATACTGCTTGATAAATTCAAGAGGACCTGGGATGAATGTTGTTATTTCTGACTGATAAATGTTGTGCAATGTTGGATACTCACGTTAAACAATGCCAAAGCACCAAATCATAAAGTTCTCGCATTTGTACGGGAGATTGCATTCATTGTCGCCATCAAGTGTACAATGCAAGTCATTCAGGTCAATGACCTGTAATTATGCTCGGGATGCAGCTATATGCAGCATTTAGGTATATGACCCAATGTAAACAACCTTCCCTAGTCATGGTGCAAAAAAAACCAACACAACCTGCTCACTGAACTTTGTGGATAATATTAATAATGTCCATGCACCATAAAAAAAATTCTAAATGACACCCATCCATTACAAAGCATGATGGGAAAAATGTAAAACACTCTCTCCACACATACCCATGTTTGGCACATTTTAGCTGCTGATTGATTAAAAGGAGGTCGTCAGATAGGAGTCAATTTTTCACATACTCTTAATATCCATTATATTGATATAATATGTACACATATATAAATGGCTAGTGTTGTCCCCATACTAATTTCTTGGTACCAAAATGTATTTCGATACTTTTCGATACTTTTCTAAATAAAGGGGACCACAAAAAATGGCATTATTGTCTTTATTTGACCAAAAAATGTTAGTGCACATTAAACATGTTTATTATTGTCATTTAGTCCTTAAATAAAATAGTGAACATACTAGACAACTTGTCTTTTAGTAGTAAGTAAACAAACAAAGACTCCTAATTAGTCTGCTGACGTATGCAGTAACATATTGTGTCATTTATACACCTATTATTTTGTACACATTATGAGGGACAAACTGTAAAAAAATTATTATTAATATACTTGTTCATTTACTGTTAATATCTGCTTGTTTTCTGTTTTAACATGTTCTATCTACACTTCTGTTAAAATGTAATAATCACTTATTCTTCTCTTCTTTGATACTTGACATTAGTTTTGGATGATACCACACATTTAGGTATGGATCCGATACTAAGTAGTTACAGGATCATACATTGGTCATATTCAAAGTCCTCATGTGTCCAGGGATAATGTGATTTTAATTTTTTTTAAACAAAAAATGTTTTGTGATGCTAAAAAATATCAATGTAATCATAGTAGCATCGACTAGATACACTATTGTACTTGGTATCATTACAGTGGATGTCAGGTGTGGATCCACCCATGCCGTATCCCCCTACGGTGTGTAGTGAAGCATGTTTAGCTATTCCTCGTCCTCCAGTGATAATGTTACTTGGAAGAAACTTTATTTGTCGCCATTGAGACAAGGATTGGTGATTTAGAAGTAGCTTAAACACTGCGGATGGACGTTAGCCTTAGCTAGCTAGCCATGTTTTAAAGCAGCTCTTCCTGAGGGTGTTTCAGTGTTATAACTTCACCTTTATCTTTACTTTTTACGCCGAAATGCGTCCATTCTCCCTTTTCTGTCTACACACTGTGTCTGCTTGTAAGTACTCTGTGTGTGTGCGCTGCCGAACATGCTCCTCTGGCTCGTAAAACCAGCAATGTCCCCACGTGACGTGACGTGACAGTACTTTTTAGAGGCGGTATAATACCAAATATGACTCATTAGTAGACGCTCCGCTCCGCAAGGCGATATTATAATCAATTTGAGAGCCAGGACGGACGACTACAGCAGACAAACTATTGGAATGCGTTTGCTCGATCCTCGATCCTTATCTACAATTTGGCTACCCCTGCATTGGCCTTGGCAGAGTCATGCAGCAAACCCCCCCAGTGAGACCACAGCAGTGAAAGACCCAACCTCAGATAAGCAGAAGAAGATGGATGGATGTACTGAGAACTAATTCTGTTGTACTTTTTAAGTGCGATGACAGTGAAATTGATTAAAAAGAAAAGAAAAGGAAGGAGCAACGTTAGAGGGTTTGGACTAATGACTGGTTTTTCTTCCAGATGAAGGTTACAAAGATGTGCTCACAGTGGACTACACGGACTTTGTAACCGTGGGCTTCTTCAACGCGGTGTTGCTGCTCCTCAGTGTGGTCGGCTCCGTGTATGTCTTCAGAGGAACTTGGGTAAGGCGCTCGCCTGCACGCCGGTTATCAGGCCGGGTATGGCAATGTGACCACGCTGCAGTCGTTTGACACTTTTAACAACAACCAAACTTACGGAAAGTTACTTGATGGATAGCATATACAAATGTGACAATCGTGAACGAATCGAGTATTTTGGAACGGCTCTTTGAAGTGAACGGTGACAACCGATTGGCAGTTTGTTTTTTATGCACACGCAGAAAGAGTTTTAGCAATTAACCACTTGACTGGCAACTGGACTAGAAAATGAATAATAAAATGTCATTTAAAAGTGTTTAAGATATATATTAGGGATGTAAAAAAAAAAGGATTTTCAGATGAACTGCGATTCTTATTTGTAACTAGACTTGATCGATTCAAAAGAATCAAAAATCTGTTTTGTATTATTTAAGTATTTTTTTAATCTGTCCTGTCCAGCCAATCAGACAAATTGTTGGATACTTCTCTTGTTGTCTTATTTGACTTTATTCAGTGTTTGGCAAGAATTTTACTCAACAAAACCAGTTTTTATTTGAAGTAACATAGAAATTGATCAGAGCTGTTTATATATTTTATGGAGGAATGTAGTTCATCAAAGAACTGGCACCCAATGGTATTAAAAAAGTATTGATTTTGAATGGTGAATCAATTCTTAATCGAATCGTTACTACCCCCAAGAATCGAATCGTGTGGTGCCCAAAGATTCCCAGCACTATGTGTATGTGTATATATATATATATATATATATATATATATATATATATATATATATATATATATATATATATATATATATATATATATATATATATATATATATATATATATAAATTCATATGTGCATTTTGACAGAATCAAAATACACTGAGGTCAACAGAGGGGATATACACATGTGTATGTATATATGTATACATATATATACATATATATATATATATATACATATAAAAATGTGTATATGTATATATATATGTATATACATATGTATATATGTATATGTAAATATATATATATATATATGTATATACACATGTGTATATATATACATATATATATGTATATACACATATACACATGTGTATGTATATATGTATACATTTATACATACATATGTGCATATATGTATGTATATGTATATACATATATACACATTTGTATGTATATATGTATACATTTATACATACATATGTGCATATATGTATATATATGTATATACATATATACACATGTGTATGTATATATGTATACATTTATACATACATATGTGTATATATACATATAAGAATGTGAATATGTATATGTATATATACATATAAAAATGTGTATGTATATACATATATATTTATATGTATATACATACCGGGTATATGTGTATATATATATATATATATATATATATATATATATATATATATATATATATATATATATATATATATATATATATATATATATATATATGTCTTAATAAGGTTATCCAAAAAATAGTGCTCGATACCGTAGTAGAGCGCAATATATGTATGTGTGGGAAAAAAAATCACAAGACTACTTCATCTCTACAGGCCTGTTTCATGAGGGGTTTCCTCAATCATCAGGAGATTTTAATGGGAGCATTCACATACCATGGTTTATATAGGGCACAGAGTGGGTGGATACAGGCTGGCGTAGGGGCGTGGTGTTTGGCTCATGTGTTACCTAGGAGGTGTTTCCGTCTGTGGCGGCATGCTGATACAATTTCGCTGCGCTTGTTGAGGGATGACAGGTCTGGACGGTATATAATAAACAGTTTCTCTTTCAAGCATAGGTTGCATCTTTTATTACCACTATTGTAAGGTGTGCTGGATGCAAGAATTTGCCATGTTGTTGAATATTCTACATTATTGTCTTTGAGGTCCCAAATGTGTTTGCTGAGTTCTGTGGTATTCCGCAGGTTTTGGTTCCTGAAAGAAGCCTTGTGATTGTTCCATCTGGTTTTAAACTCTCCCTCGGTTAATCCTACATATGTGTCGGATGTGTTAATGTCCTTGCGTGTTACCTTAGATTGGTAAACAACTGATGTTTGTAAGCACCCCCCGTTGAGAGGGCAATCAGGTTTCTTGCGGCAGTTGCAGCCTTTGTTGGTTTTGGGGTCGCTCTGTCCGGGGGCCGACGGCTCATTTGCAATTGTTTTGTTGTGGTTTGAGATAATTTGTCGTATATTGTTCATACAGCTGTAGCTCAATTTAATGTTGTTCTTGTTGAATACTTTTCTTAGGGTGTTGCCTTTGGGGAAGTGTTTGTCAATCAGACTGAGGAATTTGTGGCCAATGTTAGTTGAGACGTTTTTGCTGTATGGGGGGTTGTACCAGATGATGTTGTTTCGTTTTCTGTTCTTTTTTGGTTGGTTTCCTGGCGTGGGTTCATAGGTGAGGGTGAAATTGTATCCGCTTTCATCAAGGGCTTTTTGGTACGGGGGGGTTGCTTGGTCAAATTCAGCTTTGCTAGATGACAGCATCGATAGCCTTTTATTAATTCCGGTAGGTATTCTTTTCGTGGTGGTGGGTGGGTGGTTGTTGTCATGGTGCACGTATTGGAGTGTTGTGTTGGATTTCGTGAATGGTTGGTAGCTGTTATTTCTCAGGTTGAAAGTGACGTCGAGGAAGTTGACGGTTTGCTTGTTGGCTTCAATCGTGATCCGTAGGCCATTCTCTTTGAAAATTTGGCATATGCGCTTCTTGATATTCTCGCTGCTCCTTGGCGAGGCGCGACACACTGCCAGTCCGTCATCACGGTAAATACCAAGGTTCAGGTTGAGGCTAGCAAGCTGGGAGAGGAGGAAACTCCCAACGAGTTCACACGTTTCTGCTCCGTCATATGTAGGATTAACCGAGGGAGAGTTTAAAACCAGATGGAACAATCACAAGGCTTCTTTCAGGAACCAAAACCTGCGGAATACCACAGAACTCAGCAAACACATTTGGGACCTCAAAGACAATAATGTTGAATATTCAATAACATGGCAAATTCTTGCATCCAGCACACTTTACAATAGTGGTAATAAAAGATGCAACCTATGCTTGAAAGAGAAACTGTTTATTATATACCGTCCAGACCAGTCATCCCTCAACAAGCGCAGCGAAATTGTATCAGCATGCCGCCACAGACGGAAACACCTCCTAGGTAACACATGAGCCAAACACCACGCCCCTACGCCAGCCTGTACCCACCCACTCTGTGCCCTATATAAACCATGGTATGTGAATGCTCCCATTAAAATCTCCTGATGATTGAGGAAACCCCTCATGAAACAGGCATGTAGAGATGAAGTAGTCTTGTGATTTTTTTTCCCACACATACATATATTGCGCTCAACTACGGTATCGAGCACTATTTTTTGGATAACCTTATTAAGACATATATTCCGCTCCAAATTGACATTTGTTGAGCACTGTACGACGATCAGAAATGGAAAAATTTAACATCGACTACGCCACGAAGAACATTCCCATACCCGTGCAGAATGACTACAGGCTAAGGCTCATAGAAAAGACGGAACACTTCCTAAGAAGGATGCGGTGGAAAGCACATTTTTTCCTCCATCCTGAAACAAAAGGAACGCAAAAGAAAACTTACGGATTCAAATCTACCAAGAACCCACCCACAGTTGAGGAACTAAAGGATTTTGAGAACGACATGCTCAAAATGATACAATCAGTCAAATTCAAGCCAGTCCGCAACCCACTCCTCACCAAGCTGAAAAATGACAAGGAGCGCATCAAGAAAGTAAACAACCTCATCATAGCTGCCGATAAAACCACAAACTTCTACAGAATGGACATACCAGAACATAACACCTTACTGGACAGAAGCATCACCAAATCATACAAAAAAGCACAACCCAACACTTTACAGAACATCCACCTGGAAAATAAAAGGATCGTGGCTGAACTGGACATTGAGGACAGGGTGGACGCCACAGCCAACAAGGAAGCCTTCATCACATTGAAGGACCACAAACCCAACTTCGCAAATAACCCAACATGCCGACTAATAAACCCAACTAAATCTGAAATAGGAAAAATCAGCAAAATAATCCTGGACAGAGTCAACACAAAAATCAAGGACAAAACACCACTCAACCAATGGAGAAATACAGCAGCAGTAATCAAATGGTTCAACAACATCCAAGACAAACAACAGCACAACTTTATCTCCTTCGATATCGAAGAATTTTACCCTTCAATCACGCAAGACCTACTGACTCAAGCACTAGACTTCGCCTCAGACTACGACTCAATCACAGGCAACGAAAGAAACATCATCATCCACGCAAAAAACTCCATACTCATCCACAACAGTACACCATGGCAAAAAAAGAACAACTCAACATTTGACGTCACTATGGGAAGTTTTGACGGAGCAGAAACGTGTGAACTCGTTGGGAGTTTCCTCCTCTCCCAGCTTGCTAGCCTCAACCTGAACCTTGGTATTTACCGTGATGTCGGACTGGCAGTGTGTCGCGCCTCGCCAAGGAGCAGCGAGAATACCAAGAAGCGCATATGCCAAATTTTCAAAGAGAACGGCCTACGGATCACGATTGAAGCCAACAAGCAAACCGTCAACTTCCTCGACGTCACTTTCAACCTGAGAAATAACAGCTACCAACCATTCACGAAATCCAACACAACACTCCAATACGTGCACCATGACAGCAACCACCCACCCACCACCACGAAAAGAATACCTACCGGAATTAATAAAAGGCTATCGATGCTGTCATCTAGCAAAGCTGAATTTGACCAAGCAACCCCCCCGTACCAAAAAGCCCTTGATGAAAGCGGATACAATTTCACCCTCACCTATGAACCCACGCCAGGAAACCAACCAAAAAAGAACAGAAAACGAAACAACATCATCTGGTACAACCCCCCATACAGCAAAAACGTCTCAACTAACATTGGCCACAAATTCCTCAGTCTGATTGACAAACACTTCCCCAAAGGCAACACCCTAAGAAAAGTATTCAACAAGAACAACATTAAATTGAGCTACAGCTGTATGAACAATATACGACAAATTATCTCAAACCACAACAAAACAATTGCAAATGAGCCGTCGGCCCCCGGACAGAGCGACCCCAAAACCAACAAAGGCTGCAACTGCCGCAAGAAACCTGATTGCCCTCTCAACGGGGGGTGCTTACAAACATCAGTTGTTTACCAATCTAAGGTAACACGCAAGGACATTAACACATCCGACACATATGTAGGATTAACCGAGGGAGAGTTTAAAACCAGATGGAACAATCACAAGGCTTCTTTCAGGAACCAAAACCTGCGGAATACCACAGAACTCAGCAAACACATTTGGGACCTCAAAGACAATAATGTTGAATATTCAATAACATGGCAAATTCTTGCATCCAGCACACCTTACAATAGTGGTAATATAAGATGCAACCTATGCTTGAAAGAGAAACTGTTTATTATATACCGTCCAGACCTGTCATCCCTCAACAAGCGCAGCGAAATTGTATCAGCATGCCGCCACAGACGGAAACACCTCCTAGGTAACACATGAGCCAAACACCACGCCCCTACGCCAGCCTGTACCCACCCACTCTGTGCCCTATATAAACCATGGTATGTGAATGCTCCCATTAAAATCTCCTGATGATTGAGGAAACCCCTCATGAAACAGGCCTGTAGAGATGAAGTAGTCTTGTGATTTTTTTCCCCACACATACATATATATATATATATATATATATATATATATATATATATATATATATATATATATATATATATATATATATATATATATATATATGTATATACATACATTTGTATATGTAAATATATACATGTATATAAATAAATAAATAAATATATATATATATATATTTTTTTATTATTTTTTTTTTTATTTTTTTTTTCTATTTTTATTTATTTGTTTGGTTCCCTTTTTTAATATATGTAAGTAGTTCTACCGTAAACACATCCTATTGTGAGTTCACATTTTCTTTATATACTAATTCTTTATCACAGTTGTATTTGTACTTTTTACATCCATACATACATATATCTCCCAATTATTTATAGTTTTTTCCCCCTCTATTGTCAAAATGCTCTTTTGGTACAAAGTTTTTTAGGTGAGGGAGAATGTAAAACAGTGAGCATTGTGATATGGCTTTATGGAATGTTTACAACAACAACAACAACAACAACAACACAATTATAGCCAATATTTCAAATGACAGACATTCCTACCAAAGAACTAAAACATTGTAGTAACGAGACAGTTTTTTGGAAAGAGAGCCATGAATCACATCTCTAATATCACACTAGGAGTCAACTGTTGTTTTTATTTTTTCCTCTCCCTTGAAAATGTAGAAGACAAAAGTCCCTGAGTGTGGCAATCAAAGCCCGGGCGGAAAGCAGAAGAAAGAAGTAGGAGTGGCAGAGACGCCTGAGGATGACAACACGGATGTAAAAATAACTTCTTCCACGTCCCTCTATGCTGTAAGTAAGTCCTGACCACCGTGGGTGTGACCACCGTCATGTCATCCTGGTTCTTACTGGGCTCTTTCAGACCCTGGAGCCACGACCTGGGTCTGTCTACGACGTGCTCAATGTGGACTCCCAGGACAGGAAACCTGCGCTCAAGCCAAAGACGGGCCAGAAACCGGTGGGTCTGGGGCACACTCCTGCATGCGTGACCAAGAACGCTGAAATGTATGTCCTTCTGTTCTGTTCAGATGGCACAAAGCCCACAAGCGCAGGACCAAGGCGTGTTCGAGTCCGTCTACGAGAACTTCTGATCCTGGAACCTCACTGATTGTCATCGCAGCCCATGAAACACCTTCAAAATATACATATGACTTTGTGCATGAGTGCAATTTAAATGCGTCTACAATGCAGGCGCAATCACAATAGCCTATACAAGAGGTGTCCAAAGGGCCCCCAGCTAATTTTTTAACATTCTGAAAACACTATTACAGGAAAAAAGGTGAACTGTAACCAGAAAAAGTTGCAATGTTGACTCAGGTAACACAAAGCTTCTTTAAAACTGCCATTGCTCAAAAAAAAAATAATGAATCAAAATCAATGTGGTTATAAATTATTGATCTATTCAAAGCTCCAATTATTTCACATCAAATGTTCTATTTTGAAATATTGTTGGGGAAAATATTGCGTATTTTGTGTTTTTGCCATGTACAAAAACTAAGTTTTATTTGACAAAAGGGCATAAAACAAAAAAAGGTTAAAAAAAAAAGGGGGGGGGGAAAACTGATAATGGACAAATAGATCAGAAGTTGATCTCGAGATTTAAGCGTTGAAAAATGTGTGAGCTTTTCCTTTTAACAATTTTACGAGTCTTTTGGATCCCATTGAATTTTAGTGGGACTTTTTTTTTTTTAATTTTTTTTTTTTAACATTATTTCTAAAAACAAAAATAATGAATTAAAGTCAATGTTCTTATGTATTATTGGCCCATTCAAGGCTCCAATTACTTCACATCAAATATTACACTTTTAATATTTCTTGGGGGAAAATATTGCGTACTTTATGTGTTTGCCGTTAAAAACGAAGTTTTCAATGACAAAAACATCATAAAATAAACAACAAACATATAATCGACGGGTTGATCTGAGGTTGATTTAAGAGATTTAAATGTGAAAAAAATGTATGACCAATTTTTAACACTTTTATGAGTGGGGCCCTTTTTAATTCCTCAATTTTTTGGTGGGATTTTTTTCTTTAAAACTGTTATTGCTTAAAAAATAATAATGAATCAAAATCAATGTGATTATAAATTATTGATCTATTCAAAGCTCCAATTATTTCGCATCAAATATTCTACTTTGAAGAATTTGGGGGGAAAATATTGCATATTTTGTGTGTTTGCCTTATAAAAAACTAAGTTTTCTTTGACAAAAGGGCATAAAACAAACAAAAAAAAACAAGAAAAACCGCCAAACATGAATATAAATCCATTTAATAAAGTCAAACACAAATAAGGAAACAAGAGAAGTATCCCACACTTTTATTTTGTAAAGTAAATCTGTACGATCATCAACAATGTACTTTGTCTTAGTGGCTGGACAGGACAAAAAAAAAAAAAAAAAAAAAATAAAAAAAAAATATATATATATATATATATATATATTTTTTTTTATTTTTTTATTTTTTTATTTTTAATATATATATATATTTTTTTATTTTATTTTTATTTTTTTTCTTCCATCCATCCATCCATTTTCTACCGCTTATTCCCTTTTGGGGTCGCGCTTCTATTTATTTTAATTCATTTGATTCCCTTTTTGGTTAATTTTAATATATGTAAGTAGTTTAAAAAATATATTATATATATATATATATATATATATATATATATATATATATATATATTTATTTTATTTTATTTTTTATTTTTTTGTCCTGTCCAGCCACTCAGACAAAGTACATTGTTGATGATTGTACAGATTTACTTTACAAAATAAAAGTGTTCGATACTTCTCTTGTTTCCTTATTTGTGTTTGACTTTATTAAATGGATTTATATTCATGTTTGGTGGAGATTTTTTTTTTACCTTAGGACCCCCCCCTCAAGTTTAGTCCCGGGAACCCAGAGGGGTCTCAGTCATAAAATTTTTAAAAATAAGTCAAATATTATTATAATTTTTTTGTCAAAAAAAACAATATATATATATATATTTTTTGTTTTTTTTGTTTTTTGTTTTTTTGTTTATTCCATCCATCCATTTTCTACCGCTTATTCCCTTTTGGGGTCGCGGGGGGGCGCTGGAGCTTATCTCAGCTACAATCGGGCGGTAGGCGGGGTACACCCTGGACAAGTCGCCACCTCATCGCAGGGCCAACACAGATAGACAGACAACATTCACACTCACATTCACACACTAGGGCCAATTTAGTGTTGCCAATCAACCTATCCCCAGGTGCATGTCTTTGGAGGTGGGAGAAAGCCGGAGTACCCGGAGGGAACCCACGCAGTCACGGGGAGAACATGCAAACTCCACACAGAAAGATCCCGAGCCCGGTTTTGAACCCAAGACTACTCAGGACCTTCGTATTGTGAGGCAGATGCACTAACCCCTCTGCCACCGTGACGCCTTTTTTGTTTATTGTTTTATATATATATATATATATATATATATATATATATATATATATATATATATATATATATATATATATATATATATATATATATATATATATATATATATATATATATATATATATATTGTATTGGTTTTAAAATGAAAAATACCCAAATGGCCCCGCATGCTTAGATTTTTACAAGTTTAAACCCCATAAAAATATACAGTACTGTTCAATAAAGAAATATGAAGCCAACATAATGTTACAATAAACATTGTCATATGTTATTATTGAATGTAAAGAGGTGGATCTACAATTTTATGCAAATGTGCTTGGAATAAACCTAGAAAATACTGTAAAACATGACGTAAGTCTCTTAGCCAATGAGCGTTCAAGATCTGTATTTGAGTAGCCAATCACAACGCAGCTCTTAGCTCCACTTCCGGGTTGTTGTTTTTCGTGTTGACGTCTGTCCATCATGGCTGCTGAGGGGGACTTCTTGGCGAGATATCGCGCAGTGTCGAATAAGCTTAAAAAGTAAGCTTTTGCTTTTATGCTGTGTAGTTAAATACAACTCATTACATGTGGATTATTGGTGTGTTTTACGTTAAATGTGCTTAGCGCTGCTACTGCTCGTCAGAGACCTAAAGCTAACGCTATCTTGACATCGATCATATTAGGACAGCTAGTAGCATTTAGCTTGTTGTTAAATCAATTAATGTTTGTTTTTTGTCGCAGACTTTGTGCATGAGTGCATCATAAATGCATCTACAATGCAGGCACAATTACAATAACCTATACCAGAGGTGTCCAGCTCATTTTTTAACAGCATTCTGAAAAAACAAAACATCACATTTTATCTGACAAAACAAGGACAAAGATAAGACCTTCTGGAGGAAAGTTCCGTGGTCAGATGAAACAAAAATGGAGCTGTTTGGCCACAATACCCAGCAATATGTTTGGAGGAGAAAAGGTGAGGCCTTTAATCCCAGGAACACCATCCCTACCTACCGTCAAGCATGGGTGGTAGTATTATGCTCTGGGCCTGTTTTGCTGCCAATGGAACTGCTGCTTTACAGAGAGTAAATGGGACAATAAAAAAGGAGGATTACCTCCAAATTCTTCAGGACGTCCTAAAATCATCAGCCCTGAGGTTGGGTCTTGGGCGCAGTTGGGTGTTCCAACAGACACACGTCAAAAATGGTAAAGCAGTGTTTTTCAACCACTGTTCCGCCGCACACTAGTGTGCCGTGAGATACAGTCTGGTGTGCCGTGGGAGATGACCTAATTTCACCTATTTGGGTTAAAAATATTTTTTGCAAACCAGTAATTATAGTCTGCAAATGATGTGTTGTTGTTGAGTGTCGGTGCTGTCTAGAGCTCGGCAGAGTAACCGTGTAATACTCTTCCATATCAGTAGGTGGCAGCAGGTAGCTAATTGCTTTGTAGATGTGGGAAACAGCGGGAGGCAGCGTGCAGGTAAAAAGGTGTCTAAGACTTAAACCAAAAATAAACAAAAGGTGAGTGTCCCTAGGTAAAGGCATTGAAGCTTAGGGAAGGCTATGCAGAATGAAACTAAAACTGAACTGGCTACAAAGTAAACAAAAACAGAATGCTGGACGGCAGCAAAGACTTACTGTGGAGCAAAGACGGCGTCCACAATGTACATCTGAACATGACATGACAATCAACAATGTCCCCACAAAGAAGGACAAAAACAACTGAAATATTCTTGATTGCTAAAACAAAGTAGAAGCGGGAAATATCGCTCAAAGGAAGACATGAAACTGCTACAGGAAAATACCAAAAAAAGAGAAAAAGCCACCAAAATAGGAGCGCAAGACAAGAAGTAAAACACTACACACAGGAAAACAGCAAAAAAGTCCAAATAAGTCAGGGTGTGATGTGACAGGTGGTGACAGTACACCTACTTTGAGACAAGAGCTATAGTGACGCATGATTGGTTATGCTTTAAAGTCATAAATGAAGGTTTTAGAATGGCCTTCCCAAAGTCCTGACTTAAACGTGTGGACAATGCTGAAGAAGTCCATGTCAGAAAAGCAACACATTTAGCTGAACTGCACCAATTTTGTCAAGAGGGGTGGTCAAAAATTCAACCAGAAATTGCCAGAAGCTTGTGGATGGCTACCAAAAGTGCCTTATTGCAGGTAAACTTGCCAAGGGACATGTAAGCAAATATTAACATTGCTGTATGTATACTTTTGACCCAGCACATTTGCTCACATTTTCAGTAGAGCCATAATAAATTCATAAAAGAAGCAAACTTCATGAATGTTTTTTGTGACCAACAAGTATGTGCTCCAATCACTACATCACAAAAAAATAAGAGTTGTAGAAATGATTGGAATCTCAAGACAGCCATGACATGATGTTCTTTACAAGTGTATGTAAACTTTTGACCACCACTGTATATAAAACATATAATCGACGGATAGAGCTGAGGTTGATTTAAGAGATTTAAGGGTTTTAAAAAATGTATAACCTATTTTATGAGTGGGGCCCTTTTTAATCCCTCAATTTTTTAGTGGGATTTTTTTTTCTTTTAAACTGTTATTGCTTAAAAAATAATAATCAAAATCAAAAGTTGCTATGAATTATTGATCTATTCAAGGCTCCAATTACTTCACATCAAAGGTCCTACTTTGAAGTATTTTGGGGGAAAATATTGTATATTTTGTGCGTTTGCCATATAAAAAAAACCTATGTTTTCTTTGACAAAAGGGCATAAAACAACCACAAAAAAAAAGAAGGAAAAAAATTGATAATGGACAAATAGATCTGAAGTTGATTTCGAGATTTAAGCGTTGCAAGTAAAAAAAAAAAAATGTGTGAGCTTTATTTTTTGAACAAGTGGGGCTCTTTTGGATCCCTGAGAATTTTAGTGGAACTTTTTTTTTCATGTATTATTGCTCAAAAATAATAATGAATCTAAATGTTATGAATTATTGATCTATTCAAGACTCCAATTACTTTGCATCAAATATTCTACTTTGAAGTATTTTGGGGGGAAATATTGCATATTTTGTGTGTTTGCCATTAAAAACGAAGTTTTCAATGACAAAAAGAGCATAAAATAAACAAACAAAAAATATATAAAACATATAATCGACTGATACATCTGAGGTTATTTAAGAGATTTAAGCGTTTAAGAAAATTGATGACCTATTTTTAACACTTTTTTCAAAAAAAAGGGTCCCACTTTTATGAGTGGGACCCTTTTTAATCCCTCAATTTTTTAGTGGAATTTTTTTTTCTTTTAAACTGTTATTGCTTAAAAAAATAATCAAAATCAAAAATTGTTATGAATTATTGATCTATTCAAGGCTCCAATTACTTCACATCAAATGTTCTACTTTGAAGTATTTTTGGTAAAAATATTGCATATTCTGTGGAGCTTTTTTTTTTTTTAATGTATTATTGCTCAAAAATAATAATGAATCTAAATCACTGTTATGAATTATTGATCTATTCAAAACTCTTACTTTGCATCAAAAATTCTACTTTGAAGTATTTTGGGGGAAAATATTGCATAGATTGTGTGTTTGCCATTAAAAACAAAGTTTTCAATGACAAAAAGAGCATTAAATAAACAAACAAAAAATATATAAAACATATAATCAACTGATAGATCTGAGGTTGATTTAAGAGATTTAAGCGTTTAAAAAAAAATGTATGACCTATTATGCCCTTTTTAATCCCTCAAATTTTTTGTGGGATTTTTTTTCTTTTAAACTGTTATTGCTTAAAAATAATAATGAATCACAATCAATGTTGTTAGGCACTATTGATCTGTTCAAGGTTCCAATTACTGTACCTCAAATGTTCTACTTGAAATATTTTTAGGGAAAATATTGCATATTTTGTGTGTTTGCCATATAAAAAAAAACACATTTTTCTTTAAGGGCATAAAACAACCCCAAAAAAACAAGGAAAACAAACTGATAATGTACAAATAGATCTGAAGTTGATCTGGAGATTTAAGCATTAAAAGTAAAAGAAAAAAAATGTGAGCTTTTTTTAATTTTTTAAACAATTTTATGAGTCTTTTGGTTCCCTGAGAAATACAACTGATTATATGTGGATTATTGGTGTATTTTACGTTAAATGTGCTTAGCGGTGCTACTGCTGGCAAGCTAACAGGCTTCTCTCGAGAGCCCAAATGTTATGTCATGTTTGTGATAGGATGTTAATGCTTAGTCATTTCAGAAGAAATATGTTGTCAAATATTATATCCATACAGTCCATACCGAGCAGGTTAGGACAGCTAGTAGCATTTAGCTTGTTGTTGTTAAATGAATAAACGTTTGTCTTTTGTCGCAGACGCTTTCTTCGGAAGCCAAATGTGGCGGAGGCCAGTGAGCAGTTTGGTAAGTGTGAACAGAAACCCCACAATAGTTGACATGTTAACATAAAACCTGTTTGTTGTCTCAGGCCAGTTAGCCAAGGAGCTGAAACAGCAGGACTGCTTGCAGTATGCGGCCTTCTGCAACCTGGCCATGGCCCGGTAAGTGAACGAGTCACACCTGTTCAGTTGGCACTTGTAAACGAGCCAAATCCCTCAAGTAAAATATTGTGATCACATTAGGGTTGTTCGGTATACCGTTACTAGTATAGTACCGCAAAACTAGTGAATCGTATTCGATACTAAACCGTCTCTCAATCAAAGTGTATTTAAATAGCCCTTAATCACAAGTGTCACAATGTAAACAAACGCCATGGGTGGATCTACACCTGACATCCACTGTAATGATACCAAGTACAGGAGCGTATCTAGTCGAAACTACTATGAGTACATCAATATTTTTTAGCATCACAAAATCTTTTTTCATTTTTTTGAAATGTATATTATGTTTATAAAGTCAGTAAATATGTCCCTGGACACATGAGGACTTTAAATATGACCAATGTATGATCCTGTAACTACTTGGTATCGTATCGAACGCATCCAAACAACAGAAGAATAAGTGATTATTACATTTTAACAGAAGTGTAGATAGAACATGTTGAAACAATAAGCAGATCCATCCATCCATCCATCCATTTTCTACCGCTTGTCCCTTTCGGGGTTGCGGGGGGTGCTGGAGCCTATCTCAGCTGCATTCGGGCGGATGGCGGGGTACACCCTGGACAAGTCGCCACCTCATCGCAGGGCCAACACAGATAGACAGACAACATTCACACTCACATTCACACACTAGAGACCATTTAGTGTTGCCAATCAACCTATCCCCAGGTGCATGTCTTTGGAGGTATTAACAGTAAATGAACAAGTAGATTAATAATAATTTTTTACAGTTTGTCCCTCATAATGTGTACAAAATAATAGGTGTATAAATGACACAATATGTTACTGCATACGTCAGCAGACTAATTTGGAGTCTTTGTTTGTTTACTTACTACTAAAAGACAAGTTGTATGTTCACTATTTTATTTAAGGACTAAATTACAATAATAAACATATGTTTCATGTACCCTAAGGTTTTTTCTTAAAATAAAAACAATGTAATTTTTTGTGGTACCCTTTATTTAGAAAAGTATCGAAATTTGGTACCGGTACCAAAATATTGGTATCGGGGCAACCCTGGATCACATCAACTTCAGTTACCCAAGATTTCCACTGGATGCTGAACGCCACTGCCATGGAATGGTGCAGCAGTAGTGTAGACTTTCACGAGATCTGGCGATCCGCGTGTAATCAGGTGATGAGGGGAGTTGTAGTAAAGCGAACCACAAACAGTTTATTTTGTTACACACACTCACCAAGCATTCCCCTGCTTTCCCGGCTTCCATGTCAGCTTGTATTAGACACAGCCCTAATATCGCCATTTAGCTGCCCAGGATATTCCTGTTTATGATTTGTTCATCTTGGACCTCCAGAATGTCCTCGTCCAATCGTGTCAACAAGGTGAAATTACCAGATTTTCCAGACCATAGGGCACACCGCCGATGAGCGGGTCTATTCAGGTCTGTTTTCATACATAAGGATTATAAGGCGCATTAAAGGAGTCATATTATTATGATTTTTTTCTAAATGTAAAAGACTTCCTTGTGGTCTACATCAGTGGTCCCCAACCACTGATGCCGATTGGTACCCGGCCGCGGACCGATTGGTACCGGGCCGCACAAGAAATTAAAAAAAAATTTAATTAAAAAAAAAAATTAAATCAACATAAAAACACAATATATACAATCTATATCAATATAGATCAATACAGTGTGCAGGGATACAGTCCGTAAGCACACCTGATTGTATTTCTTTATGGAAAAAAAATAAATTAAACCCTTCGGTCTCCCCTCGAGGGGGGGGGGGTTTACCCACATATGCGGTCCTCTCCAAGGTTTCTCATAGTCATTCACATCGACGTCCCACTGGGGTGAGTTTTTCCTTGCCCTTATGTGGGCTCTGTACCGAGGATGTCGTTGTGGCTTGTGCAGCCCTTTGAGACACTTGTGATTTAGGGCTATATAAATAAACATTGATTGATAAACATTGAAACCCCCCACCCCCCGGTCCGTGGGACAAATTTTCAAGCGTTGACCAGTCTGCAGCTACAAAAAGGTTGGGGACCACTGGTCTACATAACATGTGATGGTGTTTCTTTGGTCAAAATGTTTCATAGATGATGTTTTACACATCATCTTCAAGTCGCTTTCTGACAGTCTCTTCAGGATTCGCCGTTTTGTGGGCGCTCTTATTTACGTGGCTCACCTTCGACAGCGTCTTCTCCCCGTCATCTTTGTTGTAGCGGTGTAGCGTGCAAGGACTGTTGTAGCGGTGTAGCGTGCAAGGACGGGAGTGGAAGAAGTGTCAAAAGATGGCGCTAACTGTTTTAATGACATTCAGACTTTATTTCAATCAATAACAAAGCAGCATCTCCTCATCCGTGGCTCACTAGTGCAACAACAAAAACGCCCGAAATGTGTCCCGTGAAAAACCGTCCCATCGAAACCCTCTAATAACTAAAGTTCCTTGAGTGAATAATGTAAACTCACTACACCGGTATGTTTTAGTGCTTTCATGGCGACTTTACTGACAGATATAAGTAAGAACTTTACACTACTTTTATATAAGAAATGGCAACAGCGGAGGATGAATGTCACATAACAAGAAGATAGAGAAAAAGAAGAAACTTATTGACTACAGTGGCGGATGTGCACAAATTTTCAGGACTTATGCAGATCTCAAATACAGATCAGCAGGTACCAGAAGGTAAGAAAGTTGCTTTTGCATAATACTGTGAAACAAAGCGCCAGATAATATGTCTGCTAATGGGTGCCATGTTGGGGTCCTTATACAAACACCAAATAATACTTGTATCTCTGACTACGTTAGCCGCAATGGGTCGACAATCCATCAAGCGGTGCGGCTTCAAAGTCGTACTAAAACATTTTGACAGATTTTTGAGCACCGTGTGTAATGTTCTTTATTTTCAATGGAACATTTAAAGTTTTGGTGTTGTTTACTGGCGTCATATTGCAGTCTACACGTATCTCTTATGAATGACTGCCATCTGCTGGTCACACTTATCATTTCACAATGTACCAAATAAAATTGCTTCGAGGTCGGTAAGCACAACCAGAATGATTCCATACATTAGGCGCACCGGGTTATAAGGCGCACTGTCAAGTTTTGAGAAAATGAAAGGATTTTAAGTGCACCTTTATAATCCGAAAAACACGGTACATTTGAAAACCTTTTGACAAGTTGACTTTATGTCCATGAGGGTGTTGAATACGTTACCGCCTGGAAAATTGAGTATTTTATTTAGAAAATAAACAGGTTAACTTATTTTGTGTTTGTTAATGGCTTCCTGTTCAACACAAGCAGATTTTAGCTAAATTGAAAGGCTGTAGGACGACCGGCAAATGTGGAAGCTCTGCATAGGAATGCGGAATATGCCGCCATATTGGTGCTGTTCCGCAGAAACTGAACACATTGATTTGAACTAGGGATGTCCCGATCCGATATTTGGTTCGGATCGGCCGCCGATATTTGCCAAAAAATGCGTATCGGCAAGGCATGGGAAAATGCAGATCCAGATCCAGTTTAAAAAAAAAACTCCGGTCCGTGTTTTCCAACGCACCGATTTAAATAATACATTCCACTTTTCTGCTGCGCCCCAATTTCCGTTCCGCATTTTCCAGCACACCTTCAACACATCCACAGGTCTGTGGATTCCCACGCAGTTGCTTTTAGCTGCTGGCATTACACGACAGGCTCTTCTCACTCTTTCCTGTGTCTCCCTCTCACAGACAGCGAGCGTACCTTCTTACACACGTCACATACTGTCACGTCATACGTCACATACGTATACGTCCTCCCCGAGCAGAGAGGTAGCAGCATGGCTAACGTTAGCTGTGATGCTAGCGCAGCCGTGTGACCAACGTTTCCTCTAAGGTGCGCACCTGCGCAATTGCGCACTCGCACTGCTCAAGCGTCCTCTGCGCATAGCAAATCTATGCCACGCACCAAATCAAGTAAAAAAATAAGCGCATAACAATTTTCGACACGACACGGACACGAGAGAGAAAACAGTTTTCGTCATCATTGTTCAAATATTGTAAGGTCTGTCGAGACGCTTATCTCCATTCGGTGCCACACGTCCACACCATCAAAATGCAGAGGCAAAAATTTCCACATCAACACCGTATGAAAAAATTAGTGATTTTTTTAGTTGTGATTTCCTTCTCTGCATGAAAGTTTAAAAGTAGCATATATTAATGCAGTATGAAGAAGAATGTTTTAATGTAGACATGCAAGCCTTGAAAGAAAATTTTGAAAATCAAGACTACATTTCCTGCAAATGGGTGCATTTCTACCCTATATTTTAACTTTAGATTTATTCTCATATCAAACTCTTTTGGCTGTCTTTTTGACACTTACATCCGACGCCCCCCTGCACACCCCGGATTGTAAATAATGTAAATAATTCAATGTGATTATCTTGTGTGATGACTGTATTATGATGATAGTATATATCTGATAGTATATATCTGTATCATGAATCAATTTAAGTGGACCCCGACTTAAACAAGTTGAAAAACTTATTCGGGTGTTACCATTTAGTGGTCAATTGTACGGAATATGTACTTCACTGTGCAACCTACTAATAAAAGTCTCAATCAATCAATCAAAACACATAGAATCATCATACTGCTGTGATTATATGCATCAAGTGTTCATTCAAGGCTAAGGCAAAATATCGAGATATATATTGTGTATCGCAATATGGCCTTAAAATATCGCAATATTAAAAAAAGGCCATATCGCCCAGCCCTAGTTCAACAATGCCATTTCTGTTTGTCATGTATAATTTTGTCTATTTTGTGTTTATCATTGAATAAACAGGTCAATTTCTTGTTACCAACCATTGTGTATTATTCAAACTCCCCTAATTCAGCTGGCTAGTTGTTATCAAGAGTACTAAAACCCTTTTCAACATGATTCTGACAACTAAGTAGGCTAAATAACTTTAAACCTTAATACATGCTCGGATAGGCCCGTATCGGTCAGTATCGGTATCGGTCAGTATCGGTATCGGATCGGAAGTGCAAAAACAATATCGGTATCGGATCGGAAGTGCAAAAACCTGGATCGGGACATCCCTAATTTGAACAGAAACGCAAAGAGTCCACGGCCGTGCGGGCACTCTTCGTGCGTCCAGTGAAAATCCCGGGTCTATACTGTATATTCTCAGACCCTTTCTATGGAGTGAAAGAAAACCTATCGACATGATTTGGTTGAATTTCTAAACATATATGTCCTTATGAAGTAATAATCTGTTCCAGGGTCAAACTCCTCCCATTATAAACCTGATGTGAACTATACAAGCTAATTTTGATGAACATTTTGACTTAAACTGTCATACTAGTTATAACTGTTCTTATTAGAACACTAAGTGTCTGTTCTGGATATTTGTGTTGCCAAAAGCAAAACACTAACATTAACTGTTAAGAGTATCCCCAGAAAAGGGGGGCCTGTAGGGGATAATTGTTTTATGACCCTCCGAGGAAGTGCACATGGTCTCCAATGTCATCTTCTCTTAAATAATGACTTCATTAACATCGTGAACACATGGTGTACAGCTACCGATCACATGTCCTTACCGATACAGCCTCAAGGACCTTTTTTCACATGAAGGAAATGGAAGAAATGGTGTTCCTGGGATTAAAGGCCTCACCTTTTCTCCTCCAAACATATTGCTGAGTATTGTGGCCAAACAGCTCAATTTTTGTTTCATCTGACCACAGAACTTTCCTCCAGAAGGTCTTATCTTTGTCCATGTGATCAGCAGCAAACTTTAGACGAGCCGTAAGGTGTCGCTTTTGGAGCAAGGGCTTCCTTCTTGCATGGTAGCCTCGTCGTCCTTGGCTTTTTATACTTTTAAGTTTAATACTGTGGAAAATGAAAAATATTTTGGCCCATACCCAGACCCTACATTTTACAGCTATGACAGAATGACAGATTCAGACAAGTCAAAGTTCATGCTGTGGTACAACAGCGTGAAAAGTGGTGTGTTTGATTTGAAGAAAGAGATCACCCACTATTGTATCAACGATGTTGAAGTCTTGCGTAAAGCATGCTTGACATATCGCAACGTGTTTATCAAGTGTACAAAACTCGCTCCGTTCTGCTTTACGGCGCTGGCATGGTCGTGTATGGGGGTTTTCAAAACATACACTCTGCCCAAAGATACACTCGCCCTCAATTATGACAACGCTTACACATCACAGAAAAAGGCATACTCAGACATAGCAATCCAGTGGCTTGATTATGTTGCATTTTCTGAAAACCGTGACATTAGACAGGCGCTAAACACAGGAGAGGAACTGGTCGGTCCATACTTTGTTGACGGTTATGACGCCAAAGCAAAAATATTGTGTTGAATTTGCCTGTTGCTTCTTTCACGGATGTCCTAAATGTATGACACAAAATGAGACGAACCCGTACTCAAAAGCAATGTTGAGTTAGTTACTGAAAACCAGTAAATAGTTAGTTACTAGTTACTTTATTTCAAAAGTAACTCAGTTACCAACTCAGTTACTTACACCAAAAACTAATGCGTTACTGTGAAAAGTAACTATTTAGTTACCTTTTTTTTTTTCTTCTTTTTTTTTTTTAAAGCTCCCATTAATGGCCTTTTAGCCTTAATTTCAGTACTGTTATTGCACTGGAGAATTATACAATGTGTTGATCAACTTGACATACATTTGCATCACTGAACTCTGCTAAGCAATGTGGTCTACATACAACACACAAAGACAAAGTAATGTTTCAAAGGGCCAATTTATTTCAGGCCAGAACAAATTGACAAAACTATTTTAAATAGCTGCAACATAACATACATAAGTAACCCATCCATCCATCCATCCATCTTCTTCCGCTTATCCGAGGTCGGGTCGCGGGGGCAGCAGCCTAAGCAGGGAAGCCCAGACTTCCCTCTCCCCAGCCACTTCGTCCAGCTCTTCCTGTGGGACCCCGAGGCGTTCCCAGGCCAGCCGGGAGACATAGTCTTCCCAACGTGTTCTGGGTTTTCCCCGCGGCCTCCTACCGGTCGGACGTGCCCTAAACACCTCCCTAGGGAGGCGTTCGGGTGGCATCCTGACCAGATGCCCGAACCACCTCATCTGGCTCCTCTCGATGTGGAGGAGCAGCGGCTTTACTTTGAGCTCCCCCCGGATGGCAGAGCTTCTCACCCTATCTCTTAGGGAGAGCCCCGCCACCCGGCGGAGGAAACTCATTTCGGCCGCTTGTACCCGTGATCTTGTCCTTTCGGTCATAACCCAAAGCTCATGACCATAGGTGAGGATGGGAACGTAGATCGACCGGTAAATTGAAAGCTTTGCCTTTCGGCTCAGCTCCTTCTTCACCACAACGGATCGATACAGCGTCCGCATTACTGAAGACGCCGCACCGATCTGCCTGTCGATCTCACGATCCACTCTTCCATCACTCGTGAACAAGACTCCGAGGTACTTGAACTCCTCCACTTGGGGCAAGATCTCCTCCCCAACCAGGATATTGCACTCCACCCTTTTCCGGGCGAGAACCATGGACTCGGACTTGGAGGTGCTGATTCTCATCCCAGTCGCTTCACACTCTGCTGTGAACCGATCCAGTGAGAGCTGAAGATCCTGGCCAGATGAAGCCATCAGGACCACATCATCTGCAAAAAGCAGAGACCTAATCCTGCAGCCACCAAACCAGATCCCCTCAACGCCTTGACTGCGCCTAGCAATTCTGTCCATAAAAGTTATGAACAGAATCGGTGACAAAGGGCAGCCTTGGCGGAGTCCAACCCTCACTGGAAACGTGTCCGACTTACTGCCGGCAATGCGGACCAAGCTCTGGCACTGAGCATACAGGGAGCGGACTGCCACAATCAGACAGTCCGATACCCCATACTCTCTGAGCACTCCCCACAGGACTTCCCGAGGGACACGGTCGAATGCCTTCTCCAAGTCCACAAAACACATGTAGACTGGTTGGGCAAACTCCCATGCACCCTCAAGGACCCTGCCGAGAGTATAGAGCTGGTCCACAGTTCCACCACCAGGACATAAGTAACAAACAGCATAATAACAACATAGCTGTAAACCTGGCTTCACCTAAGGAAGGCACACGTGACATACACAAAGCCTAACCAGGCAGATTTGAATTGTTGTTTTGGGCAGTAGACGGGATCTTTGATCTAAGACACAACTTACATTTAACTGAAATGTTATTTTCTTTGTGCTCGACAAAAGAAAAGAAGTGAGAATATCTCATACTTGCCAACCCTCCCGAATTTCAGTGCCTCTCCCCGGGAGAACCATTCTCCCCAATTTCTCCCGATTTCCAGCCGGACTTAAGGCACGCCTCCTCCAGGTCCGTGCGGACCTGTGTGAGGACAGCCTGTCGTCACGTCCGCTTGATCTGTGGTTACTTTTTGGTTGGCCAACGGTTTACGTTGTATTGCGCACCCCCCTCCCCTCTCCTCCCCCCACCCACACCCAGACACAAGAGATTCAGAAGGACGACACTGCAGTGCTCTAATAAAACATACTCAGATCTTCTGTTTCTAGCCGATACTACATAAAAAAACGCAGTAACGCATCATGTAGTAACGATAACTGAGTTACTGAATATAAAAAATAACGCGTTAGATTACTAGTTACCGCCGAAACTAACGCCGTTACAGTAACGCGTTACAAAGTAACGCATTAGTCCCAACACTGCTCAAAAGGGACTTACGTTGGGCTATACCAGGGGTCGGCAACCCGCGGCTCCGGAGCCGCATGCGGCTCTTTGATCACTCTGATGCGGCTCAGCAGCTTACTTGCTGAACCCCCCAATTTTCCCGTGAGACTTCCGGATTTCAGTGCCTCTCGCAGAAAATTCCCGGGATTCATATTCACCGATTTTGGCGCTCTCTACAATCTGTATTAACAGCGTGCCAGCCCAACACTTGTTATACAATATACATCTTCTGCTTGCACACGTATGTGACAGCAAGGCATACTTTGTCAACAGCCACACAGGTTACACTGACGGAGACCATATAAAACAACTTTAACACTCTTACTAATAATGCGCCACACTTTGAACCAAAACCAAACAAGAATGACAAACACATTTCGGGAGAACATCTGCACCTTAACACAACATAAACACAACAGAACAAACACCCAGAATCCCATGCAGCCCTGACTCTTCCGGGCTACATTATACACCCCTGCTACCACCAAACCCCGCCCCCACCCCAACCCTGCTCCCTCACACATCAAACCCCCCCCCCCCCCCCCCCCCCGTCCTCTGTGCGTCGGTTGAGGTGGGCGGGGTTTGGTAGCGGGGGTGTATAATGTATCCCGGAAGAGTTAGGGCTGCATGGGATTCTGGGTATTTGTCCTGTTGTGTTTATGTTGTGTTTCTGTGCAGATGTTCTCCCGAAATGTGTTTGTCATTCTTGTTTGGTGTGGGTTCACAGTGTGGCGCATTATTAGTAAGAGTGTTATAGTTTTTTTTTATACCGCCACCGTCAGTGTAACCTGTGTGGTTGTTGAGCAAGTATGCCTTGCTGTCACCTACGTGAGCAAGCGGAAACACCATACAACGTGTGGCTGATCAGGCACGCTGGTTGTAGTGGGTGCTGTTTGCTGTACCATCACGGCACGCATGACGCTGACAAGCGCCATTCATTTAAAACCCGCGTGCCGCACCAGCTTTCAAAGTCCATATAAAGGTGTGGGCAGCGTGTCTGAGACCCCTGGTTTATACATAGCACAATGCATAAAGAAAACTTTGTATGTAGTGTTATTTCATTTAAAATTTCAAAAAAGTTTTGCGGCTCCCATTGTTTTCTATAATCTGCGAAACTGGTCAAAATGGCTCTTTGACTGGTAAAGGTTGCCGACCCCTGGGCTATACCATCAATTTCATATTCGGGCTGACGCCTTGAGGGAGAGACACTCCAAGTAATTGTCATGTGGGAGTGTGATTGGGATAGAATCGTTAAGACAGATCTGGTGGTACAGGCTTTTCTGACATCTTACAAAAAACCAACACGCATTAATCCGCGTAATTCATTATTTGGTGGTCAGACAAATGCGATAAAACTCCATTATGCAGTTGACAATGGCGAGAAAATCCGTTACTTTAATTTTACCTGCCTGTATCCATTTGTTCAATCACCAAAGAATACCCGGTTGGTCATCCTCTGGTAATTCACCGCGATTTTGACAAAATAAATTAGTATTTTGGGGTTGTTAAATGCATTTAGATTCCACCTAGAGGCCTCTATCATCCCATTCTGCCTTAACACTCTCAGGGTAAACTTATGTTTCCTTTGTGCCGCACATGCGTTGATCAAACAATGCAGACAAGCGGGTGCAAGCATAACGATGATGAGAGAGCCTTGCATGGTGAATGGGTGTCTTTTGAGCTTCAAAAAGCTCTGGAGAAAGGGCATGGCATCATATCAATACACCAAGTCATGCATTTCCAAAAAAGGACAAAATCACTGTTTACAGACTGTTAAAGGGGAACATTATCACAATTTCAGAATGGTTACAACCATTAAAAATCAGTTCCCAGTGGCTTATTATATTTTTCGAAGTTTTTTTCAAAATTTTACCCATCACGCAATATCCCTAAAAAAAGCTTCAAAGTCCCTGATTTTAACCATCGTTATAAACGCCCGTCCATTTTCCTGTGACGTCACATAGTGAAGCCAACACAAACAAACATGGCGGAAAGAACAGCAAGCTATAGCGACATTAGCTCGGATTCAAACTCGGATTTCAGCGGCTTAAACGATTCAACAGATTACGCATGTATTGAAACGGATGGTTGTAGTGTGGAGGCAGGTAGCGAAAACGAAATTGAATAAGAAACTGAAGCTATTGAGCCATATCGGTTTGAACCGTATGCAAGCGAAACCGACGAAAACGACACGACAGCCAGCGACACGGGAGAAAGCGAGGACGAATTCGGCAATCGCCTTCTAACCAACGATTGGTATGTGTTTGTTTGGCATTAAAGGAAACTAACAACTATGAACTAGGTTTACAGCATATGAAATACATTTGGCAACAACATGCACTTTGAGAGTGCAGACAGCCCAATTTTCATCAATTAATATATTCTGTAGACATACCCTCATCCGTGCTCTTTTCCTGAAAGCTGATCTGTCCAGTTTTGGAGTTGATGTCAGCAGGCCAGGGAAGCTAGGGTCGATAGGGGGTTTAGCTCGCTCGTCTGCGGGAACAAACTGCCGCCATTGCTTGCCGTGCTAGCGAGGCCCTTTGTCCCTGAATTGCTCACACACTCCGGCAGATTCAATGGGGGTCTGGCGGCAGATTTCTTTGACTTTATCGTTGGAAATGCATCTGCTTTGAGTGTCGCAGGATATCCACACATTCTTCCCATCTCTGTCGTAGCATAGCTTTCGTCGGTAAAGTGTGCTGACAAACGTCCAATTTCTTGCCACTTTCGCATCTTTGGGCCACTGGTGCAACTTGAATCCGTCCCTGTTCGTGTTGTTACACCCTCCGACAACACACCGACGAGGCATGATGTCTCCAAGGTACGGAAAACTGTCGAAAAAACAGAAAATAACAGAGCTGATTTGACTCGGTGTTTGAGAAAATGGCGGATTGCTTCCCGATGTGACGTCACGTTGTGACGTCATCGCTCCGAGAGCGAATATTAGAAAGGCGTTTAATTCGCCAAAATTCACCCATTTAGAGTTCGGAAATCGGTTAAAAAAATATATGGTCTTTTTTTCTGCAACATCAAGGTATATATTGACGCTTACATAGGTCTGGTGGTAATGTTCCCCTTTAAAACATGTCTGAAAGCAAAACAGGAAGCCGGCGGGTATCCTCCACATGTAAAAACCGAGCAAGACCAGCAAAAATGCATACAAGAGTACTATGAAAAAGAGGGAATCAAGTTGAACCCTGAAAAAATAAAGGTCAACAAAGCAATCAGAAGCTGCAATAAACTACTTTTAAACTCACTTTGGGGTAGGTTCAGTTTGTGAACTAATCACAGAGCCCAAGCGATTCACTCAGCTAATGTTTAGTGATCTTTACGATGTCTGGCAGTCCTGTTTCATTTCGCAGGATATAGCAATGGTCCAATGGAGGCAGGCCTGTGGGCAGCCTTGTCGTGTTAATGTGTTTGTAGGCGCCATGACAACAGCATACACTCGAATGGAGCTCTATAATCTCCTCGATAAGTCAGGGGAAAGAGTCCTGTACTTTGACACAGACAGTGTTATCTTCTATACAATATCAGGGGAGTGGGAGCCGCCACTCGACCCCTTCCTTGGTGGATTGATGATGTTGACGATTTCCTGACAGAATTTGTCTCTACCGGTCCTAAATGTTATGCGTTTCGAACCAAAAAGGGTCAGACACAGCTCAAATGTAAAGGTGTTACATTAAACCACAAAAATGCAACGATTGTTACTTTTGATTGATTGAAAGGATTACTCCATTCATTTGTCTCCACGCAGCATGACTACCTGATCACAGAATGCGACACAATTAAACGTGATAAAAAGAAATTCCATCTATAAAATCCTCTCTCGGACCATCAGTACAGAGAACTAAAGAGGAAAAGGAGGGTGATCATATTTATTGTTGACAAAAAAGTAAATCTGTCTAAAAAGAAACTGGAGGATTTATTTTCCGGCTTCTGGGTGCGGCACTACCTTTCATTACAAGTTTGATAACAGGCGGATAGAAAACATGGAACGTACACAAAAAATGTATTTGGTACCTGATCATCAACTTAAATCTTACATGCAGCAGCAGCAGATGGAGCATGGAAATACTTCACTATGTGAAAGTGTGCAAAATGAACTAGACAAAGAAATGATTGAGATGTTGTCCAATAACAGTATAGATGTGTACGAGAAGGCAAACATAGATACTTGGCTGTGGTTAAGCAAGGTGAGCGTGAAAAAGCTCACATAACGCTCTGTCTACCCGAATCAAATGCAGATACTTTATGTACCGTTGTTAAAAGATACGGTTGTGGAGAATGTTTTAAGACACATACATAAAAAGTCTTCAATATCGTGGAATAGACAGGGTGAAGTGATGATTTACGGCAAAGTGGTCAAAGGTTCTCACATTTATGATTTGTTAAAAAATGTTACTGCGTCTTATAATGTTCGTGAAGAATCCAGACCTATTGGCTGGAATGACTTTTTAAAGTCGCTTGCAGGTTTAAACATTCCTCTATCATCTGTACCTAATTCTCAAGTACGTCGAGCAATAGCCGAATATAAGAGTGGCGAACGCATGGGCTAGAGCAGTGTTTTTCAACCTTTTTTGAGCCAAGGCACATTTTTTGCATTGAAAAAATGCAGAGGCACACTCAGTTGACAGTAAAAAGTCGTCGTCGCAATTGTTGGATATGACTTTAAAGCATAACCAAGCATGCATCACTATAGCTCTTGTCTCAAAGCAGGTGTACTGTCACCACCTGTCACATCACACCCTGACTTATTTGTTTTTTTTTGCTGTTTTCCTGTGTGTAGTGTTTTACTTCTTGTCTTGCGCTCCTATTTTGGTGGCTTTTTCTCTTTTTTTTGGTATTTTCTTGTAGTATCTGCTTTATTTTAGCAATCAAGAATATTTTAGTTGTCTTTATCCGTTTTTGTGGGGACATTGTTGATTGTCATGTCATGTTCCGATGTACATTGTGGACGCCGTATTTGCTCCACAGTAAGTCTTTGCTGTTGTCCAGCATTCTGTTTTTGTTTACTTTGTAGCCAGTTCAGTTTTAGTTTCGTTCTGCACAGCCTTCCCTAAGCTTCAATGCCTTTTCTTAGGGGCACTCACCTTTTGTTTATTTTTGGTTTAAGCATTAGATACCTTTTTACCTTCACGCTGCCTCCCGCTGTTTCCGACATCTACAAAGCAATTAGCTACCTGCTGATATGGAAGAGTATTACACGGTTGCTATGCCGAGCTCTAGACAGCACCGACACTCAACAACAACACATCATTTGCAGACTATAATTACTGCTTTGCAAAAAATATTTTTACCCCAAATAGGTGAAATTAGATCATCTCCCACGGCACACCAGACTGTATCTCACGGCACACTAGTGTGCCGCGGTACAGTGGTTGAAAAACACTGGGTTAAAGGACTAAAAACTTCAAATAAGATAAAGCGGTTACATTTCTAACTATAATATGGTCAATGTTAAACATGTAAACATTTTCTGAATTGTCGTTTCTTTATTTGACTTTTTCCCGTGCATTTTCTTTCTAAAGTTTAATTTGATAGTATTTGATCATTTTTTGTAGAAATGTCACCAAAAATGAAATACATTAACTTTGAGTAGACAGTGTGATTTTCGTTTTTATTTTGACATGTTTTTTTTGTTGTTGTTGTTTTTTTATCCATTATTACTCACTTCTTTTCCTAATCTTTTATTTTTCTAAAATGTTATTTTCTTCTGTATTTTGTTGTTAAAAATATTGTAAATATTTAGGTCGCCTTTAGTACGTGCGTATGTGCGAAATTATACCAGCTGCTACAATTTATTCTACATTTTTGAATTTTAATGAAACTTGTCCGTTGTTGATTGAATTAATGTTTTTGTACTAAAATAAAAGCAGATACACCGGTATACAATTTGTAAATTAAGTTTATTTAACATTTGCACATTGAATACTATCAAAGGAATATTCATGGGAGTTTGCACATGTATACAATCTTTTAACAAACTGACATACCATAGCATCATTACAAAACAAATCACTTGTTTACTTACTCATTACTTTATTAAAGGTGTTACCTTTTTGTATATTGATTTTAAAAAAATACAATGCTGTCCGCATGTTGTGGCAAAATTGCTTTGCATCAGTCTTCCAGAGTAAATAATTGTATCGCAATTTCTTTTAAAGAAATTGTTCAATTTCTTTAGCGAATGTTTCTGGAGGGTTTCCAAAACTGTCAAAAAAGAATCGTATCTTGTTTTTTCAAATATAAATGGCTACCCAATGCTCTCCAGGTAGATGAGAAGGATCTGTGTTGACTACAAGCATGCTGGGGTATCTGTCAACTCTTTCTCGGGCCAGGTAATCACATGGTAAAACACCCAAAAAGTCCAAATTGTTCTGTTTTCTTCAGAGCACACTGGTTATTTCCATAGTGTTCATCCTAATAATGATAATTAAGTAAAACCTGACGCTTGTGTGAAACTTGGATCAGGCCGTCAAACACAGAGTAGCAGATCAAATTCACAGTGCGTGGGAGCGGTGTTCTAAATCTGACTTCCAGTTTGACATTTCCTGATTTGATTAGTGAGATATTTCCTGATGTACCACAATAGGGTTCCAGATTAAAACAAAACAGAGTATATCCGTTGCCAAAATCAGAGCGTGATATTGCAAGGGGTCTATCAATGGCGACCAGTAGTCTTTACCAAATGATCATATTCGCTGACATACTGTCCCCTCTGGAAATATGGCTTTAATGGTTTCCTGGGGAACGGTTGACCATCAGCATACATGGACAGGAATTACACATCCTAATTTTCAAAGTTAAAGGGATTGCGTGTGTAGGAACTAGGGGTGTAACGGTACACAAAAATTTCGGTTCGGTACGTACCCCAGTTTAGAGGTCACGGTTCGGTTCATTTTCGGTACAGTAAGAAAACAACAAAATATATATTTTTGGGTTATTTATTTACCAAATTTGCAAAATCTTCTACCAAAAATATTTTTCTTAGTGTAATATTAGATGTGAAGTAATGGGAACCTTGGATAGGTCAATAACTCATAATAACATTGATTTTGATTCAATATTATGTTTTGAGCAATGACAGTTTGAAAGAAAAAAAACCTGCTTTGTTTTATTAGTCAACATTGCAACTTTTCTAAATTACATTCAACCTTTAAGCTTTTTTATTTCACTTTTGTTATGTTTTTGTTTATTTTAATAGTATTTTTAGAATGTGCCGTGGGCCTTTAAAACATTAGCTGTGGGCCACAAAATGGCCTCCGGGGCACACTTTTGACACGCCTGCTATAGATAATAAAAAATTAAATCTGATAAATCTATGGATACAAAGCAGAGCCTGGCGACGCATGCGCGTTTATCATAACTCTCTCTCTCTCTCTCTCTGTCTCTGCCCCTCCCTCACCAATGCTGCTGCAAGCACAATTTGTTTTGTTTTCAACCCCTTCTTAACCCTGAACGTACATTGAAAATACACGCAACCCTAACTCAAAATGCCGGACATTTGAGGCATTTAAGAAACTCCACCTTGACAGCTCCGCAAAAGAGGACATGTCCGTTGAAAAGAGGACGTATGGTCAGGACCTAGCCCGCTAGCTGCTAGCATGCCGTGTGTTGTGCCTCGGTGTGCATTGTTTACACAACGTGCGTTACGCTACTTAATATGTCCGTGTGGAAACTCCTTCGGTACACCTCCGAACCGAACTGGAACCCCTGTACCGTTACACCCCTTGTAGGAACCCATATAACTCTCATTATCAACAAATGTTGATAATGAGACTTTGCAAGTGTTATAAATAAATAAATAAATGGGTTGTACTTGTATAGCGCTTTTCTACCTTCAAGGTACTCAAAGCGCTTTGACACTACTTCCACATTTACCCATTCACACACACATTCACACACTGATGGAGGGAGCTGCCATGCAAGGCGCTAACCAGCACCCATCAGGAGCAAGGGTGAAGTGTCTTGCTCAGGACACAACGGACATGACGAGGTTGGTAGTAGGTGGGGATTGAACCAGGGACCCTCGGGTCGCGCACGGCCATTCTTCCACTGCGCCACGCCGTCCCTTGTTCAGTGTATAGCTTCACCTTTATTAGTTTTAAAGGCAAAATGGTTTTATTCTCCCTCTTTTGTCTCCTTGCCGTTTCCGCTTGTAAGTGCTGTGTGTGTGTGTGTTGACTCACATGTGCCTCAGCTCATATTACCAGCAATGTCACCAAGGTGCTACCCCCCAGAAAGTACCGGTAATTTCAAGGGCAGTATAGTACTTTTTTCAAATGGATTAGTAGCGGTGTACCGTCCAACCCTATTCTGAACTCCGATGTGCAGAACAACCACAGAGGCATTTGACTTCAAGTGTCAATTATAATGTGTGACAGATGTGAGCAGACTCTCTTCAACGCTCCCGGAGAAGCCTTGGCGCTAACAGACGCCGCCCGCCTCTTTCTGTCCTCCGAGAAGGAGAACCGCTCTCTGCAGGCGCCAGGCTTTGACGAGCACCTTCAGGCCGCACTCAACTGCTACAGTTTTGCCATCAAGGTCCTTTTTTTACCTCTCTTTTACGTCACGTAAACAATCAGTGAGGTCATGCAGGTGTTCATGTGCTCCTCAGGTGTATGTGGAGATGAACCAGCCTGTGATGGCAGCCAGTCTTTGTCTAGAGCTGGGGAACGCACTCAAGGTAAAGCTTCAGGAACACCATTTAGAGTAGAGATGGAGCGATTATCTGTATTCGCCTTTTTTTATTTTATTGATTTATTTTACAACTGCATCAGCAGATGCAATAGATACACATATGATACCAGTATTTTAACATCTCTTCCACCTGCCGTGTTGGTCGCTTGTACAGTACGTCTCTTCTGCTTGCCATAAAACTCCCATTTTTTGTCCGGGAAATCCAGTTTTTGTCCTTCTTTTCCGGAGTTTTCACGGTTCCGTTTGTTTTCGCGACTGCAGCGATGGGGTCCGACTAAAGATGTCCGATAATATCGGGCTGCCGATATTATCGGCTGATAAATGCTTTAAAATGTAATATCGGAAATTAGCGGTATCGGCTCGGAAATTATCAGTATCGGTTTCAAAAAGTAAAATGTATGACTTTTTAAAACGCAGCTGTGTACACGGACGTAGGGAGAAGTACAGAGCGCCGATATACCTTAAAGGCACTGCCTTTGCGTGCTGGTCCAATCACATAATGCCTACGGCTTTTCACACACACAAGTGAATCCACGCCTACTTGGTCAACAGCCATACAGGTCACACTGAGGGTGGCCGTATAAACAACTTTAACACTGTTGCAAATATGCACCACACTGTGAACCCACACCAATCAAGAATGACAAACACAACAGAACAAATACCCAGAACCCCTTGCAGCACTAACTCTTCGGGACGTTACAATATGCAAGCCCCCGCTACCCCCTACCCCCCCACCCCACCTCAACCCCGCCCCCGCCAACCCTGCCCACCTCAACCTCCTCATGCTCTCTCAGGGAGAGCATGTCCCAAATTCCAAGCTGCTGTTTTGAGGCATGTTAAAAAAAATAATGCACTTTGTGACTTCAGTAATAAATATGGCAGTGCCATGTTGCCATTTTTTTCCATAACTTGAGTTGATTTATTTTGGAAAACCTTGTTACATTGTTTAATGCATCCAGCGGGGCATCACAACAAAATTAGGCATAATAATGTGTTCATTCCACCACTGTATATATCGGTATCGGTTGATATCGGAATCGGTAATTAAGAGTTGGACAATATCGGATATCGGCAAAAAAGCCATTATCGGACATCTCTAGGTCCGACAGAAAAGATATCTCTGCCAAACATCCAAAACTTGTGTAAATATCTTGGCAAATATGAGATGATTATATAAGTAAAGAAGAGCAGGCAGCAGCTCACACATTCTCATACTTTCTGTAACATCCAGGAAGGAATTATGTCAGCCATCTTGAAAAAATGTCAACTATAATCTACATGAAGGAGCCCACAGTTGTTTTTATTTAAATGACCACAATATTTCAGAGTTCGTCATGAAGAAACCTTACAATGTATTAAATCCATAAAGTGTTATAAAATGGAGTAGATTAGTTATTTTGATGAAGAAAAATGTCATATTTAAAAAAGTTAAAGTACCACTGACAGTCACACACACACTAAGTGTGGTGAAATTACTGTCTGCGTTTGACCCATCCCCTTGTTCCACCCCCTGGGAGGTGAGGGGAGCAGTGAGCAGCAGCGGTGGCCGCGCTCAGAAATCATTTTGGTGACTTAACCCCCAATTCCAACCCTTGATGCTGAGTGCCAAGCAGGGAGGTAATGGCTCCCATTTTTATAGTCTTTGGTATGACTCAAATTTTCCCAGCAGATGTTCCGTATTTTAAATAAAATGTTGATGCTCCTCTTAGACACACATAATGAAGGTGTTTGCTGCTAAATTAAACACAACATCAAACATTATGTCATTACTACCGGTCCCACCTTTCCTACAAAATAATGTAAAAAAACAACTTAAAGTCTTGTCCAGATGTTTACTGACATATACCACCGTAAATTACGAACTATATAAGCAGCTACTTTTTTCCTACACTTTGAACCCTGCGGCTTATGAAACGGTGTGGCTAGTTTATGGAATCGTTTCTGTTCAATCGTTTTCATTAAACCCAAGCGGAAACACTGAAAATGTGTTATTGATTGTGCTATAGCGCCATCTTTTGGACGAGGTCGCTCACTGCAATTATTGCTGGTTGAAAATGTACTTCCTGTTTTAATGCCTTTCAGCCGGAAGTAAAACCGTCTGTAGTGTTTTTGGTCGAAATGATTCGTCATTCACCACTCCAAGCAACGTTTGTAGGTTTTACAATATACAGTCGCGATCAAAAGTTTACATACACTTGTAAAGAACATCATGTCATGGCTGTTTTAAGTTTCGAATACTTTCTACAACTCTTATTTTTTTGTGATAGAGTGGTTGGAGCACATACTTTTTGGTCACAAAAAATATTCATGAAGTTTGCTTCTTTTGTGAATTTATTATGGGTCTACTGAAAATTTGAGCAAATGTGCTGGGTCAAAAGTATACATACAGCAATGTTAATATTTGCTTACATGTCCCTTGGCAAGTTTACCTGCAGTAAGGCGCTTTTGGTAGCCATCCACAAGCTTCTGCTTGAATATTGGACCACTCTTCTTGACAATATTGGTGCAGTTCAGCTAAATGACATGACATGACATGACATGACATGACATGACATGACATGACATGACATGACATGACATGACATGACATGGACTTGTTTCTTCAGCATTGTCCACACCTTTAAGTCAGGACTTTGGGAAGGCCATTCTAAAACCTTCATTCTAGCCTGATTTAGCCATTCCTTTATCACTTTTGACGTGTGTTTGGGGTCATTGTCCTGTTGGAACACCCAACTGCGCCCAAGACCCAACCTCCGGGCTGATGATTTTAGCTTGTCCTGAACAATTTGGAGGTAATCCTCCTTGTTCATTGTCCCATTTACTCTCTGTAAAGCACCAGTTCTATTGGCAGAAAAACAGACCCAGAGCATAATACTACCACCACCATGCTTGGCGGTGGGAATGGTGTTCCTGGGATTAAAGGCCTCACCTTTTCTCCTCCAAACATATTGCTGGGTATTGCGGCCAAACAGCTCCATTTTTGTTTCATCACACCACGGAACTTTCCTCCAGAAGGTCTTATCTTTGTCCATGTGATGTCAGATGAAACAAAAATGGAGCTGTTTGGCCACAATACCCAGCAATATGTTTGGAGGAGAAAAGGTGAGGCCTTTAATCCCAGGGACACCATGCCCACCGTCAAGCATGGTGGTGGTAGTATTATGCTGTGGGCCGGGACAATGAAAAAGGAGGATTACCTCCAAATTCTTCAGGACAACCTAAAATCATCATGTTTTTTGTGACCAACAAGTATGTGCTCCAATCACTCTGTCACAAAAAAATAAGAGTTGTAGAAAGTATTCGAAACTTAAAACAGCCATAACATTATGTTCTTTACAAGTGTATGCAAACTTTTGATCGCGACTGTAACTTAAACAATTCTTACTTAATAAAGCGTCCCATGTGTGATGTCTGTAGGAGTGTTTTCACGCTTATTTCTACGTGCTATCGTAATGTAATGAAGCTAGCGTCGTTAGCATTAGCTAATATGCTAACAGGATTACGAGTGTCTGTGTTAGTATTGTTACCTTCCAATGGCATTCCTTTTGTATTGTTTCACTTTCACAAATTCCTCAGTAAATTCACCAAAATATCACTGTGTTATTGAGTCTGTTTAGCTGATTGGAGAGCTAGCTTACGCAGCTAGTGGGTCCATGACCATGACTTCTATTTTGTTTAATCATCCGTTTTACTGCCCTGTTACAGACACTGTTTGGAAACAATTAAGGTATGTAAATAAAAATTTACAAAATATTTCTGTGTAAATAAATAATATATATATCTGCGGCTTATAGTCCGGTGCGACTAATATATAGGAAATATTTTTTTCTTCTAAATTTAGTGGGTGGGGCTTATATACCGGTGCGCTCTATAGTCCAGAAGAAGTAGTCATGTTTAAATAACTTTTACTGCAAATGAATATCGGCTCCAAATATTGGTTATCGGCCTTTTTGACTACTAATAATCTTATCGGTCGATCCCTACTTTTCAGTTTTTTGTTATGTCTGGATGCGTTCCAATAATTTTGCGGCATCTTCCACAGGAGATGAACCGACCAGGAGAGGCCATCGTTCATTACCAGAGGGCTGCAGAGCTGCAGACACAGATGCCGGTGGAAGCTCTTCTGTCACTGGGAGAAATGGCTTCATGTAAAATTCTCACGCGTGAGTCAAGTGTCTCTGACTCATCTCTGAGCATTCCTGCTTAAAAACATGGCTCTTTGACCTCCTAATACGTGCGCAAGTACAGCTTATGCATTGTAAGGACATCTGTATGTCTTTCAGGCGACTACGACGGTGTGCTGACGGTGTTTACAGAGATGCAGTTGATGTGCCAGGAGAGAGGACTGCAGCTACCGGGCACCAGCACCCCTGTTGGTGAGGCTCATTTGCTTTTCATCTCACAGCCTTGAAATCTCCCCAATCTTTGTGTGAACAAAGGTGAGACGTAATTCTACACAGGCACGTGTGCCTTATTTGTTTCATTTGAAAAGAGGCAAATCCATTACAAATGTATTAAGTTAAAAGGGAACTGCACTTTTTTGGAATTTTGGCTATCAGTCACAATCCCTAAGGCGTTTTGTTCAGGAGAGAACACACAGAAGATAATACAAATAATAACAGAAGAAATGAACAAATTAAAATGATGGTTTGACAAAAACAGACTATCTTTGAATCTCAGTAAAACTAAAAGAATGCTATTTGGTAACCGTAGAAGAGAAAGTCAAACATAAATACAAATAGACGGAATAGAAATTGAAAGAGTAAATTTCTATGTATAATGATTGATGATAATTTGAACTGGAAATCTCATGTTAAAAATATACAACATAAAGTAGCAAGAAACACGTCAATAATGAATAAAGCAAAACATGTTCTAGACCAAAAATCACTTCGTATTCTCTACTGCTCACTAGTGTTACATATCTGACTTATTGTGTAGAAATACGGGAAATAACTACAAAAGTACACTTCATTCATTAACGGTGTTACAAAAAAGATCAGTTATAATAATACATAATGTTGGATATAGAGAACATACAAACCCTTTATTTATTCAATCAAAAATACTGAAATTCCACGACATAGTGAATTTGCAAACAGCTAAAATTATACACAAAGCAAACTATAACCTGCTACCCAAGAATATACAACAATTCTTCTCAACAAAAGAGGAGAAATATAATCTCAGAGAAAAATGTAATTTAAAACATTTGTATGCACGTACAACACTTAAGACCTTTAGTATATCAGTATGTGGAATTAAATGATGGAATGGATTAAGCAAAGCAATCAAACAATGTGCTAATATGATCCACTTCAAGAAACTCTTCAAACTTTGTGTTTACAAAGTACAAATTAGGAAGAACCATGATAAACATTCTGGAATTATTTCATCCATCCATCTGTTCATTTAAAAAAAATATTACTCATCTCACCATATGAAATGTAACTTATTTCACCAATTATTATTTATTTATTTATTTATTTTTATTGTGATTACTTATGGAGTATTTTGTGAATAATATAAGAACAGGAAGTGAACAAAAGTTTTAGCAACTGTTATGTAAAAGAAAAGGGGTAGGATTAAATAAGCTCTGCTTCTTTCTACTCCTTTTCGAACATGTTGAAAAGAGAAACTGGAAATTGTGATGTATCATGTTGTATGCATGTATGTTCGAAATAAACTCAAACTCAAACTATGTAAGACAAGAACACATGCATCTTTATTTACACTCTAATTTGTAATCAACCAATCAAACTTTATTCATAAAGCGCTTTTCATACATAAAAGAAATGCAACGGAAAGTGCTTTACAAAGTTAAAAACAATACCTAATACACAGACATATGCAACCATATGAACACATGGCTGAGTACAGAGGAGACATGTGAGTTAACACTATCACATCTGCACCAGGAGGTCATCCGACCATGGCCACCAGGACGCTGACACAGAAGCGCCTCCACAAGCGCGGCCGATAACCCCTGAGGCAGATGGCTCCCTCTGAGGAACGTTGGAAAATAAAAATAATAAAACTTGTAAAATAGTAAGAACCATGAGTAGAGATAAAGGATAAAATACAAATAAGACACATGAAGATTTAAAGAAAAATAATAATAAATAAATAAAAAAGATAGAAATAAAATGAATATACAGTAAATATATAATAAATAAAACTAAATAAAATCTTGCATAACTAATAAGATAAAAAGTCAAATACGAATGACTTCAATAAAATAATAGAATACAGTTTTATTGTCATTATTTCAGTGAACAGGTTAAAAAAATAACGAAATTGGAGCAGATAATTAGGTAAAGGGTCAAATAATCGGTAAAAGCCAAATGAAAAAGGTGGGTCTTAAGCCTGCTCTTAAAAACATGAACGTTCTCCGAAGCCCTGAGGTCTTCAGGCAGAACAGAACATAATGGTGGAAAGATGCCATCCTGTGACTTTCGGAATAACTAGGAGATGAACTGCTCGTTCTAGGAGCAATGGAGCTAATGGTAGTGATCCATTAGTAAATTAGTCGTAAGCTGAATATTAACCAAGCAATAGCAATATTGACATTATAAGCGCTAACGTTAAGGAACTAACTAGCATATGCTGCTACATTGACATATTGCGCTGCTGCATGGCCTCTGAGTTGGTGAAAGTTAATCCTAGATTATAAATCATGCCTCTCACCTGGATAGTAGAAGGTTGTGGACGTAAACCCACAAGTTGGTCAACTTTGACATCCAACTTAGACCCGGAGATGGCAAGAAAGACACAAAAAGACGCAGGTTTGCTCCCAACTTTTTTTTTTATTAACCCGTCGCGAGGATTATGGTTATCTGGGAAGATATAAACATGCCATCAGTTGGCATCCCAGTGAGAGCAGACATTGTAGAGTAAGTGATTGTTTTATTATATTTGTCTCATGAAATCTGCCATGATTAGTGGTGGTGTTGAAATAGCAAATGTTGTGATGCGTCTGTGAGATTAATGTGTCGCCAAATGCTTAAAATGAGCAAAATATTTAAATATCACACATTATTATTAAGACTGTAAAAGTTAACGCGATAACGTGTTAACTATACGTTTCTTTAGCGGCACTATTTTTTTATGCGCGATTAAGGATTAATAGCAATTACACATAGACAAAGTTAAGGGTACATTATGGAAATACCAAGCCCAAACCATGACAAGTTGTTCTCCCGACAAGACAAAATAATAAAAATAATTTTTTCAATCCACGATCGATGTGAGACGTCACATTGGAGCAACACCCAGCTGCCGAGCCTCAGTTTGCATTCAGAGAGCTCGCTCGAGCTTTACTTCCGTGTTTAGATTAGTTCAACGCATTAATAACATGAAATGTAGATTTTTACTGTTAGTGTTTTAGTAAGACAGTAGAAAAGCTCAGTAGAAAAGAAAGGCAGTGGGCAGGAAGTCAAAAAAAAAGTGGGCTTTTTAGCCTAACTACATAACAAAATGAAAAAAATCCTCAATTAAGAAATGATTAGCAGGCTGAATATTATGTTTTATTTATAAATAGAAACAGTTAAAACCTTGTCATGCAGAGATATGAACACCATTAACTTTACAACATGTAATGTAGAAAATATCAGAAGCGTTTATTAAGGTAGAAATATCACAGATTACATTAGCAAACATCTTTGACAATCAAAGCATGATTGTAACAATCCACATTTTGTTTTGTTTTTGTGTGAAACTGGTATCTAAACATGGAAGTGTAGCTCCTCTCCTCTGAATACAAGTGCTCTTAGAGCAGGAATGCAGTGGCAAGACACGAAGGCACTGTAGGTTTTTAAAAAAAATTGTCATTAAAAGCGTGTTTATGTCCTTTTTGTGTTGAACTATTTAACAAACCTGAAAATTCTCTGTCCAGAGTACACTTTTAGTAATTAATCGTGATTAAATAGCTTATTCCTTTGACAGCCAAAGTTATTATGCATGTTACTACATTACATGGATACTTAGTGTGTTTATAAAACCTTGATGTTTGGATGTCTTAGCTCCATTGTTAGCTGACCTTTGCTAACTTTTTTTTTTTTTACGATTTAGAATGCACAAAAAAGGTAAAACACATGTGTTCTTGTCGCACATAATTATTTCAATAATGAGCAAAAGTTCCCACGTACATTTTTGCAGGCTTCAGTTTTATTGTTGGTTTCTTCACTTTAAGGTGCTTTTCTGGACATTGTGGCAAGATGTGAGATCTCCAGAGTGCTACTGCTGATGCTGCTTGAGGTGCGAACATCAACCTTATTTATGCATTTGTTACTGGGACATGTTCCCAAAGCTTCCCATCAAAAGTGAGTCTTTGTTCAGAAATGTATTCCCAAAAGTAAAAATGAGTAGGCTAGATCACAGGGCTGAAAACTGTACCACGATTTTTATATCAGTCGATATCAATAATTATTGATATTTTTTTTATCTAAAATAAAGAGCAGGAGAAAAATGTTTGAAATGTAAAAACAATTTTTAGAAATGTAACTTCCTCTGATTATAATCCCTCAGCGATCAAGGCAGAAAGGAAATGTCAAATCAAACATGGAAAACACTCAATAGATAGATAGATAAATAGTACTTCATTGATTCCTTCAGGAGAGTTCCCTCGGGAAAATTAAAATTCCAGCACCAGTGTACAGAGTTGAGATCGAATTTAAAAAGTAAAAAGTAAATAATGGGGGTATAAATGGAAACAAAATAGAAAAATCTTACAATAAGAATAAAAATAAAAAGCAACAATGAGAATAAAAATATAACAGTAAAATAAGAATATAACAAGAGAAACTAGACAGTAGTGACCGTGTTATGAAAAAGTATTGCACTGTTATTTTTTTGCATCCCCTGTCATCCTAGTACCCCCCCTGGCCCCCAGAGAGGAGTTGTACAGTCTAATGGCGTGTGGGACAAAGGAGTTTTTGAGTCTAACAAAGGAGTTTTTGAG
The DNA here is from genome assembly GCF_033978685.3 of Nerophis lumbriciformis. NCBI lineage: Eukaryota > Metazoa > Chordata > Actinopteri > Syngnathiformes > Syngnathidae > Nerophis > Nerophis lumbriciformis. The sequence continues at coordinate 30,252,564 of NC_084563.2, read as the reverse complement.
TCTATGTAAACAAAATAGTAAAATGACATAAAATGAGATAAAAGATTGTAGAAATATATTCCAATTGAAAAAATATATATAAAGACAAAACAATAAGATCACATGGACAGCCGTAAGTGTCTACATTTTGCTTTATATTTATTATTTTACTTATTTTTTGTCTGGTTTTGTATTTGTTTTGTATTATCTCGTGAGGTGTATATTACTTTTTTTGTTCAGTTTGTACTTCATGAAGTTTTGCACTTGTTTTTTTTGTGTGTGTGTTTTTTGTTTGTTTTCATTATATTTGGATGTATTTGTTTGGTTTGTATGCTTGTGAATCTGGACTATCCATGAAGTAAGACGAGGGGGCAGGAAATATAAGATTTTTTTCAACCTGTTCCTTCTCAAGCATAGGTGTGTAAATATGTGTTTAGTTGCTCAAGTTTAATTGTCTATTGCAAGAGTGTCAAACTCTGGCCCGCGGGCCAAATTTAGCCCGCCGTGTAATTTCACTTGGCCCTTGAGGCGATATCAAATTAACACTAAAGCTGGCCCGCCGATCCTCCCGGGAGTCATCCAAATGCCAGCCAGCCAGCCCAACAAGTGCTGGCCCAGTCACATAACATGTGCGGCTTCTGCACGCACACACATTAGAATGCAACGCATACTTCATCAACAGCGATACAGGTTACACTGAGGGTAGCCGAATAAAAAACATTAACACTGTTAGAAATATACGCCACACTGTGAATCCACACCAAACAAGAACCCTTTGCAGCACTAACTCTTCCGGGACGCTACAAGGTGCGTGTGTGTGTGTGGGGGGGGGGGGGGGGTGTATTTTGTAGCGTCCTGGAAGAGTTAGTGCTGCAAAGGATTCTGGGTATTTGTTCTGTTGTGTTTATGTTGTGTTACGGTGCGGATGTTCTCCCGAAATGTGTTTGTCATTCTTGTTTGGTGTGGATCCACAGTGTGGCGTATATTTCTAACAGTGTCAAAGTTTTTTATACTGGCACCCTCAGTGTAACCTGTATCGCTGTTGATGAAGTATGCGTTGCATTCGCTCGTGTGTGAGTGCAGAAGCCGCACATATCTTGTGACATGGTCTGAACGTTGTTAGAATGGATGAAAAGCGGACGTGACGATAGCTCGTAGAGTACGTTAAAGGTTAATATTTTCAACCTTGGCCTGCGGCTTTGTTCAGTTTTAAATTTTGTCCCACTCTATATTTGAGTTTGACACCCCTGGTCTATTGATCAAAAATGCACATCAATGAAGGAGATAAATAAAAATGACAATGACATTGAACACTTAACAATAAGCTCTTAAAATGAAGGTGCACAAAATAAAGAATATGTAAGAAATGCTTGATAAGTGTAGTAAAATAGTGCAAATTGTAAAAATGTATACACACTTACTTGCCGTTCCTCTTGCCTAAACGCCGCACTGAGTTGCAGGATTGGGAGACAATCAGGAGCACCGAAGCAAGCTCGCTAGTTCAGGGTTTTTCAACCTTTTCTGAGCCAAGGCACATTTTTTTCATTGAAAAAATCCCGAGGCACACCACCAGCAGAAAACATAAAAAAATGAAACTGAGCAGCCGATATTGACAGTAAAAAGTTGTTCTTGCAATTGTTGGATATGAATTCAAACCATAACCAAGCATGCATCACTATAGCTCTTGTCTCAAAGTAGGTGTACTGTCACCACCTGTCACATCGCGCCATGACTTATGTTGAGTTTTTTACGGATGTACTTTGTGGACGCCGTCTGCTGCTCCACACGCTGTAAGTCTTTGCTGTCATCCAGCATTCTGTTTTTGTTTACTTTGCAGCCAGTTCAGTTTTAGCTTCGTTCTGCATAGCCTTCCCTAAACATCAATCCCTTTTTTTAGCAGCACTTTTGTTTATTTTTGGTTTAAGCATTAGACACCTTTTTACCTGCACAATGCCTCCCGCTGTCGTCTGCATATTGTGATCACGACAAACCATGTTGCCGACATCTACAAAGCAATTAGCTACCTGCTGCCACCTACTGATATGGAAGAGTATTACATGGTTACTCTGCCGAGCTCCAGACAGCACAGACACTCAACAACGGCACATTTGCGGATTATAATTACTGGCATACCAGACAATATCTCACAGTACACTAGTGTGCCGCGGCACAGTGGTTGAAAAACACTGCGCTAGTTGGCTAACCGTCTAGCTAGCTTACTTGATGTCGCCTCCGTTCGCTCTCCGAGCCACAACGTTGCAGCTCATCATACAAACCCCGTTTCCATATGAGTTGGGAAATTGTGTTAGATGTAAATATAAACGGAATACAATGATTTGCAAATCATTTTCAACCCATATTCAGTTGAATATGCTACAAAGACAACATATTTGATGTTCAAACTGATAAACATTTTTTTTTTTGCAAAAAATCATTAACTTTAGAATTTGATGCCAGCAACACGTGACAAAGAAGTTGGGAAAGGTGGCAATAAATACTGATAAAGTTGAGGAATGCTCATCAAACACTTATTTGGAACATCCCACAGATGAACAGGCAAATTGGGAACAGGTGGGTGCCATGATTGGGTATAAAAACAGCTTCCCAAAAAATGTTCAGTCTTTCACAAGAAAGGATGGGGCGAGGTACACCCGTTTGTCCACAACTGCGTGAGCAAGTAGTCAAACAGTTTAAGAACAACGTTTCTCAAAGTGCAATTGCAAGAAATTTAGGGATTTCATCTACGGTCCATGATATCATCAAAAGGTTCAGAGAATCTGGAGAAATCACTCCATGTAAGCGGCATGGCCGGAAACCAGTGTTGGGACTAACTTGTAACGCGTTACTGTAACGCCGTTAGTTTCGGCGGTAACTAGTAATCTAACGCGTTATTTTTTTTATATTCAGTAACTCAGTTACCGTTACTACATGATGCGTTACTGCGTTATTTTACGTTACTTTTTATGTAGTATAAAGTGTGTTTTATCGGAGCGCTGCTCTGTCATCGTTCTTTTTCTTCTTGTGTCACAAGCCGGAGAAGAGAGAGAGACATGCGCTCTGTGTGGGTGTGTCTGAGTGTGAGTGTGGGGAGCGAGGGGGGGGCGTGTCTGATCATGGCGGAGCCAGAAGTCGAGTTTGCTAACATGGAGATATTTTCACTACTTTTCTTTTGTCGAGCACAAAGAAAATAACATTTTAGTTAAATGTAAATTGTGCTTTGGATCAAAGATGCCATCTACTGCCCAAAACAGCAATTCAAATCTGCTGAAACAAGCTACATAGCAACATGCTTCGACGAAGCTAGTAAAGAGAGACAGAGACTCTGATGCCACTTCACCTCCACCATCACCACCATTCACCGCTGAAGGTACACACTCTGTCAATCAATGTTCCCTCTAATTGTTCATGTGTGAGCAAATGCAAAAAGTCCCTGAGCATTGAGTGGAGTCCATGTGAGCAACTTTAGACGTGCACACTGTGGCTACACCAGCAGCACACCTGTCCCAAACCTCACTAAATAACAACTTACATCTCCATCCATCCATCCATTTTCTACCGCTTGTCCCTTTCGGGGTCGCTGGAGCCTATCTCAGCTGCATTCGGGCGGAAGGCAGGGTACACCCTGGACAAGTCCCCACCTCATCACAGGGCCAACACAGATAGACAGACAACATTCTCTTATTATTATAATCAAATGACAGCAGTCATTTCCATTTCTAATATAAGTGTTTAGGCCCACTTATAATGACAATAACAAAAAATATTGTTTTTCATGAACTGTGTACTTGTATTGTTTGTCTGGGTGGAGGTCCTGCTTTGGAAATAATTTGTACCCCTTTCAGACATTGCATTTAGTTCCCATTAAAACATTCACATGTTGCACAATGAGATGTAAGCAGGGGATCATGTGTACATTCCTGCAACTTCCTGTTTGTAAAAAATATATTTTTATTAGTATTTATTTAATATACTAACAGCATTTAATGATTAATATTTATAAATTAAGATTCCTAATAAATGACACTAGAATAAGCACACATTTGATTGGTAAATCATAGTCTAACGACCTGGAATGACACTTTATGTGTGGTGTTGGAGTTGTCCGACTTTTTGTGTGGCTGTAAACGCATCACTGGCTAAGTGCCATATGTGCAAGTGTCGGCGCACGTGAGAGACCGAGCGGCTGCTGTTGATATAACAACGTTGCTTTTGGTCTGGTTTGTACTGCAGAAAATGACCAGTTTTGCTAGATATCATTTTTTTTACTAATGTTTTGGTGATGTGTTTATGGCCGACAGTAAAGAGTTTTGCTCAGTAAAGTGATGGATGGAATTCATGTCCTCAAAGCGTCTCGACAGACGTTACAATATTTGAACAATGATGACGAAAACGGTTTTCTCTGTCGTGTCCGTGTCGTGTCGAAAATTGTTATGCGCTTATTTTTTTATTTGATTTTGTGCATGGCATAGATTTGCCGTGCGCAGAGGACGCTTGAGCAGTGCGCAATTGCACATGCGCGCTCCTGAGAGGGAACGTTGCTGTCAATTCTCTTATATACTCTTTCATTCTAGACTTCTAGAGTGTTTGATTATCACATCACTCTAAATGTATAGACTATAAAGTTCACAAACATAAAGAGGGATCCTAGTGGGCCAGGCCAATCTTTCCTTATCTCTAAACTAAAACTGGGGAAATGTGTAGTGTTCTGGGTTTCAGACATGATTTTGTATAAGAATTACTTGAGGAAGAAAATGCCTGGTTAGACTTTGTGTATGTAGTGTGTGCTTTTCTTGGTTTACATCTATGCTGTTATTATGCTGTTTGTTACTTATGTATGTTATGTTGCAGCTATTTAAAATAGTTTTGTCAATTTGTTCTGGCCAGAAACAAATTGGCCTTTGTAACATATCTTTGTCTTTGTGTGTTGTATGTAGACCACATTGCTTAGCAGAGTTCAGTGATACAAATGTATGTCAAGTTGATCAACAGATTGTATTATTCTCCAGTGCAATAACAGTACTGAAATGAAGGCTAAAAGGGCATTAATTGGAGCTTTAAAAAAAGAAAAGAAAAAAGAAGTAACTAAATAGTTACTTTTCACAGTAACGCATTACTTTTTGGTGTAAGTAACTGAGTTAGTAACTGAGTTACTTTTGAAATGAAGTAACTTGTAACTGTAACTAGTTACTGCTTTTCAGTAACTAACCCAACACTGCCGGAAACCAACATTGAATGACCGTGACCTTCGATCCCTCAGACGGCACTGTATCAAAAACTGACATCAATCTCTAAAGGATATCACCACATGGGCTCAGGAACACTTCAGAAAACCGCTGTCAGTAAATACAGTTGGTCGCTACATCTGTAAGTGCAAGTTAAAGCTCTACTATGCAAAGCGAAAGCCATTCATCAACAACATCCAGAAATGCCGCCGGCTTCTCTGGGCACGAGATCATCTAAGATGGACTCATGCAAAGTGGAAAAGTGTTCTGTGGTCTGTCGAGTCCACATTTCAAATTGTTTTTGTAAATATTCCACATCGTGTCATCCGGACCAAAGGGGAAGCGAACCATCCAGACTGTTATCGACGCAAAGTTGAAAAGCCAGCATCTGTGATGGTATGGGGGTGCATTGGTGCTCAAGGCATGGGTAACTTACACATCTGTGAAGGCACCATTAATGCTGAAAGGTACATACAGGTTTTGGAACAACATATACTGCCATCTAAGCGCCGTCTTTTTCATGGACGCCCCTGCTTATTTCAGCGAGACAATGCCAAGCCACATTCAGCACGTGTTATAACAGCGTGGCTTCGTAAAAAAAGAGTGCGGGTACTTTCCTGGCCCACCTGCAGTCCAGACCTGTCTCCCATCGAAAATGTGTGGCGCATTATGAAGCGTAAAATACGACAGCGGAGACCCCGGACTGTTGAACGACTGAAGCTCTACATAAAACAGGAATGGGAAAGAATTCCACTTTCAAAGCTTCAACAATGAGTTTCCTCAGTTCCCAATTGTTTATTGAGTGTTGTTAAAAGAAAAGGTGATGTAACACAGTGGTGAACATGCCCTTTCCCAACTACTTTGGCACGTGTTGCAGCCATGAAATTCTAAGTTAATTATTATTTGCAAAAAAAAAAAAAAAAGTTTGAGTTTAAACATCAAATATCTTGTCTTTGTAGTGCATTCAATTGAATATGGGTTGAAAAGGATTTGCAAATCATTGTATTCCGTTTATATTTACATCTAACACAATTTCCCAACTCATATGGAAACGGGGTTTGTATTTGGATGATTACAATCCCAACATTGTTAGTTGTAGAGTATTTACTTGTAGCTGGCGAGAAGGTATATTTTTGAGGTGACGGATGTAAACAGAGGTCACAACACAGGAAGTATATTACCCTAGGGGGCGTGGCCACAGGATAGCGTTGCCAAATGAGAATAGTTTTCTGACTTCTTTGCATGCATGATATAGAATGTGACATTTTCAATGATAATAACGTTGGTAAATGATCTAGTAAAAAGTGTGTGGTACATTACATGGGGCATGTAAGTGTCTAAAAAGTTGGTAGATGACAATGTAAAAGTGAAATATTGTGTAATAATGCAGGAAATGTAATCGTGATTTTCAACATTTTCTTAATGGTTTGCGTGGCAGCACTTAATGCTGATAGAAATATTTCTCTTTTTTTCCCTTAAAGGGTGCTCAAAACATAATCCATGCAACATTTTCACCAAAGAACCACAAAAAAAATCATGATACGACTCCTTTTAATGCCTGGCGGTATACATAGTGGTCATCTCCAAGCCTGCATTTCTAGTTTATACGACAGTAGTAGGAAGTAAATACCCAGCACAGGAGCATTGTTCTGCAGGGCTGGATGATCGCCTGCCAGAATTTCAGTGGCATACAGCCATTAGCTTCCAAAATGCAGGAGATGTCTCAAAGAATGGCCCACTTGGGCTTAGGATAACAATACCGTAGCACTAAGATGGCATATGAACACATTTAGTGGTTTGATTTGTCCACTGGTATACTATACAGGCATAAAGGGCTTTGGATTTTTGGATAAAGTATCCCACAATGCATTGCAGACAGCCATATTGGAAGGCTAGCATCATCGTTCACGATAGCGCTACGAGTGATATATCCAAACTAATCGGTGGGAAGGAACATTGGACCGACTGTGATATGATAGAGAAATACTGAGAGTCCTTGGATAAGAAGTCTTTCCGTCGTTATGAAGGAAAAAACAACCGTAATTGGATGCAAGGATCTGTGCAAGATCGACGAATTCACGACACACCCGCACTTTGTGAACTAATTAATTACGCCTTGAAAGACTTTCAAAAAGATAAGTCTGGAAAGGTAGGACCGCTTTGTATGTGCACTGCAAAAACAGAAATTTAAGTAAGATTAAATATTAAATTAAATATAATTTTTCTCGAGGTGGCGACTTGTCCAGGGTGTACCCCGTCTACCGCCCGAATGCAGCTGAGATTGCCTTCAGCGACCCCCCGCGACCCCAAAAGGGACAAGCGGTAGAACATGGATGGATGGATAATTTTTCTCACTAAGCAGATTTTATGTTAGAGTGTTTTAGTTGTTTTACGTGTTTTGCTCCTAAATGATCTCAGTAAGATATTACAGCTTGTTGCTGAGATTTGATGACCTATATTGAGTAAAACATGCTTGAAACTAGAATATCAACTGATGCAAAGCTGTGTCATCAACACTCACAAGTATAAAACTACTTTTTTAAAGTAATAATTTCTTATTTCAAGCATGAACAAAAAAATCATGACTTTGACACAATTTTGTCTCATAATTAAAACAGATGACAGCCAAATAGGACTTTGCTGTTTTATTTTCAATGAAACAATAGGAAAGACGTACTCATATAGTAGTCCAGTTGGCACAGTACAGTAAACTGACAGTTAATATTTAACAATGTGACATTTCAAACTATTTTGAAGAGAAATAGTTCATGCACATTCAGGTAAATTCTTCAAAATTACAATAAAAACAAATTTGGCTGGGGGCCGGGCTATATATATATATATATATATATATATATATATATATATATATATATATATATATATATATATATATATATATATATATACATACTCCTCGCGCACTAATTGACTGAAAGAGCACGCACTTGGCGCGATGATGTCATGTTATGGATGGGAAAATGCATTTTTAGACCATATGATTTGCCTGAGTGGCTAGGAGACCCCGAGAGTAACAAGCGCTTGCCTTGTTGCCTTTCCATTAAGAACAATAAACTAGTTTTTAGTATAAGTTTGCTGGTTTCAAGAAATGTAATGCTGAGCGCATATCATTATGTCAAGATAATGGCACTAGCATTTACTTCATTTAAGAATATTTTTCAACATATTGAGAAAAAGGTCTCTCTTTTTTCTATCAAGAAAAGTGCACTTGTTATTAGTGAGACTATACTTATTTTAAGGTATTTTTGGGTTCATTGAAGTTACCTAATTAGGGCCCGCAATGGCCCATTGCAAAAGGACTCCCACAGGGAGTCCTTATGCAATGGGACATAAGGACCTATTGTATTTTTTTTACTTGTTTTAGAAAGTCTTGACAAGCCAAATTTCCTTGTTTTAATGGCAGATAATTTTGCTTAGTTCAAATAAAATACCCCTCATTTTATTAATGTTTTTCTTGTTTTTGAACACTGACTTTTTGCAGTGTGGATGGGTTTGTGACGTTTGTGTTCATCTGTATAAAACCCAGTGGACATCGTGTCTTGAAGACTAGACTCATGCACTCTCACAAATGATCTGAGCCAAATTTGACACCCAGGATAATCTCAGATAACCAAGCTAATGTCTGTAAGGATCGGTTTTTCATGTCGCTTTACTTTTGTTTTATGTGGAGGCTACAGTCCGAATGAGAGAAGTGAGTACTATTTTGATCAACAAAACTACTATTAAAGATAGATTTATTTCTTCTTACAAAATCTTCTTAATTACCTGAAATGAAATGATCTGAACAAACAGAAAGTCGTCACATCTCGTTTGATTGCAGCTACCCATGCTCACCTTTTCAGCTGCTTGCTTTTGTCCAAAAATACACTTAGGAATGCAATAAAAGCTAGTTTCATCTCTCCCACTTCGATTATGGCAGCTGACAATCGCACACGCCGTCGGCGTTATGAGTACCACTGTGTCAGGTTCAAACACTGATGACATCTATTAAACAAGACAAGAAGCAAGGAATTAAACGGAGACATAATTCAATTTAGCTCAATTGAGGAGAGCGCGTACACCTGTACCCTTGCACAGTGTCTCACCACGCTCTGACGAAAGATTGTACGCCTCCTCTTTTATTTGGACTTTCCTTGATTACATGGCAACAGCTGTTTCTAAGGGAGGGGGGTCGTAAACAGCCATCGCCTTTGTTACAAAACAGTTCAAAGAAAAGGTCGTAAAACAGTTCAAAGAAGAGGTGCCTGGATGGGAGTCAGGCCTTGCTTCCTCTCCGCTTTGTAGATCTCGGGTCAAGACAAAATCTTTCTGTGGATTACAATACATCAAAAAAATAGAACACCTTCATGTTGCTTCCCATCCTACACAGTGGAGTTTTACAAGCCTTCTTCTTGGTAACATCAAAGACAGCTTTTGTCCTCTCGCAGGGCGAGCTGAACTCAATGTAACAAAGTTTTGTGATAACTTAAATACAATTATTCTGACACACCAGATGAAGGATGAGCGTGTTTACAAACGAAGCCTTCCAATATTGCCACCGTCAATGCATTGAGGGAAACGTAGTAAAACCTGAAGCCCTCTATTGGCTTTAAGGGGGGTCAGAAGTGTGGCCTGTTGCCTTTTGTTGAAATAAAGTCCAAACAAACCCAAAAAAAAGTAAAAATGTAAAGAAAAAAAGATCAAAAGAAGCATTGTAATGAGAACAATCTGAAATGTTGATACTAATAAGGCAAGACAACTTTATTTATAGAGCACACAAGGCAATACAAAGTGTTTTACAGAGAATTAAAAGAAGGAAAAATTATTCAAATTTAAATCAGAAAATACAATCATTGTTAAGATAATCATAATTAATAAAAAAAAAAAATCAAATGCTGTAGATTATATACTTTAACATGTGCACAATTAAATAAAAGTGTTTCAGTGATTTGAACATTGAGGCCTGTCTCACACCTTCAGGAAGACTATTGCAGACTTTAGGAGCATTAAACTCAAACACTTTGCCACTAAAAGGCTTACACCAAGTTTTGACATTAAATATGCACACTATAGCTTTGTTTTTTACAATAATAAACAAATATGTTATCTTAATGTCTCGTGCAAGTTTTGGGCCCTTGGTGGAAAAGGTTAGTACACCCCACTCTAAATGTGTCAAAGTCATTTTAGCTCAGGGGCCGCATGGAGGAAAATCTAATCCTCACGCGGGCCAGACTGGTAAAATCACCGCATGATAACTTCAAAATAAAGACAACTTTAGATTGTTTTCTTTGTCTTACTTTGGCCAAAAATAGAACAAGCACATTTTGAAAATGTACACATTACAAATAGTCCACTTGGCAAAATATTTTACGTTTATTGAAAATTCTGAGAAAAAAATATTGGTGCGGTTTCAAAAACACCATGAACTTAGACTTCGTCTCAATGTTTTTACAAAGCCATTACACTTGAAGCACTTCCTGTTTAGCATTCTCATGTTAAAAACATTTGGGAAAGCAATCGAGTGTTTCCTCAAACCACCGCATTGGTGAAATCCACAACTGCCACAACACAATCATTTACATTATTCAAAGATTACACTTATAATATAAAGAAAACAACTATTAAAATGACACTATGGCCGAAATCAAGGTAACGTAACTACAAACTTAACCAATGTGAACATGAAATAAAATTTAACCAACACATCAAATGTAAAAATGTTTACAATGGACTTCAGGGTGCGCATCGTGCATTCAAACCAATTGCACGCTCTGCATGGAACTCTAACTAAAAAGAGGATGATCTATTTGACACTTTACATCTTACCGTTTCTTTATTTTATCTGTTGAGTGGATAATTGACAATGAAAGAAGGTATTGTGCGTCGATACTGCATCAGTCTGCCGCCATCTGCTGCCAGTCACAACAGGAGCAGCTGATTGCTTGCTTGCAATCCAGAGGGTGCTTAAAGTCAGCTGACACGTCATCCACTGTCATGTGTGATGTGGTTAGACTTCAATTGCAATGGCGACATCCAGTGGACACATTTAGAACTGCAGTTTCTTTCATTAAAAAAATACAGCTCATTTTGGTATTTAGCAAACTGAGCCGCACATTTGACACCCTCACTGTAAAAGTGCGTATGTCCTTGTTCTCCTGTGCAGCCTCCACCTCAGAAGCTGCTGCCCGAGCACGCCCAGACCTTGGAGAGGTACGCCTGGGAGTCCTTTGACCCGCACAGCCAAGGTGGGCACACATAAACCATGGAGAATCTTCTTCACCGTGTCACTGAGAGGTCACGTATGTGAATCAGCGCCCTTGTCCTCCTTTCCAGTCAACTTCCTGCCGGAGAATGTTTTCCTGCTCCTGCAGTCGGTGGTGGTGAGTTCCATCAGCCCTTGACAGGATTTCCTGCTCTTCTCCTCGGGGCCTTTTGCAGAGCTGCGATAAACGTGCTGCTTTTGGCCCCCGGTTTTTCTTCTTCCCCTTTGTAATCCGTAGCGTTTGTACACACACCCTTCCAAGGACTGTCGTCCTTAGATGACACACCAGTCCGTTTATTTCAAAAACTAAAAAAAAAAGGCCTAATGTGTTTGACAGATGGCGTGCCAGGAGAAAGACACCGAGTCCTTGAAGTCTCTTCAGACGGAGCTATGGTGAGCGTCGCAAACAACGTCTCATTCTGCGTTTTCTGGACGCATCACGGTCTATTTCTTTCCCCACCGTAGGCCTCTGCTGACCGCCGAGCAGAATCACCTCCTCCACCTGGTGGTCCAAGAGCGCATTACACCGTCAGGCCAGGGCATTTAGTAGTGTCCTGTTGTGGTCCGCTCAGACCATGGAACATTCCTGCTTGGGACTGGGTCTGTTGTAAGACCTCTGCAAACACTGTTGTCTTCACAAACATCTCCTATAAACATGTCAACATATTTGTGTGTCTACAACACACACATTCTGCATATTTCATTATTTTTAGGGCTACAACTGTATTTATTTTATTACCTGATTCTTGCTTATGCTAAAATAAGAGATATGCATATACAGTTCACTGCGCTTCAAATATTGCGTTGTTTTTTTTAAAGATATTTAAACATTTTCTTAAAACATTCTACAATTTTTTTGGTCCTAACTTATGCATTTTGAACATAAAAATAGCTAAATTAATCAATACTAGTGTCATGTTGACCACTAGAGGAGACCAAACCATTCAGAGTGCGCTGTTCAGTATCGTGGCCGCTCAGGAAGCATTACTAACCCAGGTCTGGGTTTGTTTTTGCCTCATTCCTGTGAGAATCCTGCGTGTGACTGAAGCACTAAAGCAGGGGTGTCAAACTCATTTTCATTGAGGGCCACATCGCAGTAATGACTTCTTTCAGAGGGGCGCTTTTTTTTGTAATTAATTTGCATTATGCATGCGGGTAATAACCTGTGATTAATCATGATTAAACAAAATACATATGCATTTGATTATTAGATTTTTATTTATTTATAACTTGCTTTAAAATCATAAATCAAGGTGACAAGCAGATATTTAACTATTAGTTTTTATCTCACAAAACTAGTTTTGCAATACAGTATATAACAATATAATTGGCATTATCAGATAACATTAAAGTTTAAAATATGCATTTTTTTTCTGTGAAAATTGAAAGAACAAATGCATTTAGTTCAAAAAAAAAAAAAATATATATATATATATATATATATTTATTGAAACCCATTTTTTCCAGGCTTTCGCGGGCCACATAAAATGATGTGTTGGCCCCGGGCCTTGAGTTTGACACCTGTGCACTAACGGGTGGGGGTTGGTTACAGTAAATTCCGAAATATATGCCGCTACTTTTTTCCCTACGCTCTGAACCCTAGGGCTTATAAAACGATGTGGCTAACTTCTTCGCTGACAGCCATAATGCAAATAGTTATCATAAAACACGCTGAAATGGTGATACTGGCAACACAGAATTGTCCCCCGTGTGCGAATGTGAGTGTGAATAATTGTCTGTGTTGGCCCTGCGATAAGGTGGCGACTTCTCCACGGTGTATCCCGCCTTGAAAATGGATGTTTGTGCTATGGTGCCATCTTTTGCACGAGTTCACTCACTGCAGGTGCGTCCAGGTTAACGTCTGCAATTATTTCCTTCCGTTTAGAGCTTTGAACCGGAAGTACAAGTGCAATCTTTTTAGCCATCCACAGCGTTGCTACTTGTACAGATTCTTCATCACTCTAAGCAACGTTTGTAAGTTTTACAATATAACTAAAACAATTCTTACTTACTAAAGCGTCCCATGTGTGATGTCTGTAGGAGTGTTTTCATGCATATTTGTACGTGCTATCATAATGTAATCAAGCTAGTGTCCTTAGCATTTATGAGTGTCTGTGTTAGTATTATTAACTTACATTTTTTGTATTGTTTCAGTTTCACAAATTCCTTAATAAATTCACCAAAACGTCACAGTGGAGTTATTGAGTTTTAGCTGCTAGTGGGTCCATGACGATGACGTCTGTTTTGTTTGATCAGCAGTTTTACTGCCCTGTTACAGACAGCGTTTGGAGACAATTAAGGTATGTAAATAAACATTTACAGAATATTTCTGTGTAAATAACTCATTTCACAAAGTATATATCTGCCACTTTATAGTCCAGTGCGGCTAATATATGGAAAACTATGATCTTAGTGGGTGTGGCTTATATACCGGTGCGCTGTATAGTCTGTGTAATACGGTACTTTCATGCCAAAGCCCACCTAACCCCCTAAGGTTGCATTTTTCTTCGCTGATGGCCATAATGTAAAAAGTTTTCAAAAACTACACAAGCAAAGACGCCGAAAAATGTGTGTTATTTGCAGGTGCTGCAGTATTGGCGCCGTTCCGTCTTCTAGCCGTCCATAGCTGTTCTACTCGTATGGCTTCTCCAAGTAACGTTTCCAAGTTTTACAATATAACTAAAACAATTCTTACTTACTAAAGCGTCCCATGTGAGATGTCTGTAGAAGTGTTTTCATGCATGTGTACGTGCTATCGTAATGTAATGAAGCTAGCGTTCTTAGCATTAGCTAATATGCTAACACATTTATGAGTGTCTGTGTAAGTATTATTAACTTACATTCTTTTTGTATTGTTTGTTTCACAAACTCCTCAGTAAATTCACCAAAACGTCACCGTGGAGTTATTGAGTCTGGTTAGCTGATTGGAGAGCTAGCTTGCGCAGCTAGTAGGTCCATGACAATGACTTCTGTTTTGTTTAAACAGCCGTTTTACTGCCCTGTTACAGACACCGTTTGGAAACAATTAAGGTATGTAAATAAACATTTACAGAATGTTTCTGTGTAAATAACTCATTTTCACAACATATATATCTGCCACTTATAGTCCAGTGCGGCTAATATATGGAAAACTATTGTTTTTTAGTGGGTGTGCGCGATACAATCTGGAAAATACGGTACTTTCCTGCCTAAGCCCACCTAACCCCTTAAGGTTGCATTTTTCTTCGCTGACGGCCATAATGTAAAAAGTTTTAAAAAACTAAACTAGCAAAGACACCGAAAAATGTGTTATTATTTGCAGGTGCTGCAGTATTGGCGCCGTCCATAGCGTTTTTACTCATGGCTTCTACAGTAACGTTTCCAAGTTTTACAATATAACTAAAACAATTCTTACTTATTAAACTGTCCCATGTGTGATGTCTGTAGAAGTGTTTTCATGTATATATGTACCTGCTATCGTAATGTAATCAAGCTAGCGTCCTTAGCGTTAGCTAATATGCTAACACATTTATGAGTGTCTGTGTTAGTATTATTAACTTACATTTTTTGTATTGTTTCAGTTTCACAAATTCCTTAATAAATTCACCAAAACGTCACCGTGGAGTTATTGAGTTTCAGCTGCTAGTGGGTCCATGACGATGACTTCTGTTTTGTTTGATCAGCTGTTTTACTGCCCTGTTACAGACAGCGTTTGGAAACAATTAAGGTAAGTAAATAAACATTTACAGAATATTTCTGTGTAAATAACTCATTTCACAACGTATATATCTGCCACTTATAGTCCAGTGTGGCTAATATATGGAAAACTATTATTTTAGTGGGTGTGGCTTATATACCGGTGCGCTGTACAGTCTGGAAAATACGGTACTTTCATGCCAAAGCCCACCGAACCCCCCAAGGTTGCATTTGTCTTCGCTGACGGCCATAATGTAAAAAGTTTAAAAAAACAAAACAAAGACTCCGAAAAATGTGTGTTATTATTTGTGCGTCATCTTTTTTACAAGTTTTCTCACTGCATGTGCCGCAGTATTGGCGCCGTCCATAGCGTTTCTACTTGTATGGCTTCTCCAAGTAACGTTTCCAAGTTTTACAATATAACCAAAACAATTCTTACTTACTAAAGTGTCCCATGTGTGATGTCTGTAGGAGTGTTTTCATGCATATTTGTACGTGTTATCATAATGTAATGAAGCTAGCGTCCTTAGCATTAGCTAATATGCTAACACATTTATGAGTGTCTGTGTTAAGTATTATTAACTTATTCTTTTTGTATTGTTTGTTTCACAAACTCCTCAGTAAATTCACCAAAACGTCACCGTGGAGTTATTGAGTCTGGTTAGCTGATTGGAGAGCTAGCTTGTGCAGCTAGTGGGTCCATGACGATGACTTCTGTTTTGTTTGATCAGCCGTTTTACTGCCCTGTTACAGACACCGTTTGGAAACAATTGAGGTATGTAAGTAAACATTTATGGAATATTTCTGTATAAATAACTAATTTCACAACGTATATATCTGCCACTTATAGTCTGGCGCGGCTAATATATGGGGGAAAAATTCCTTCTAAAATGTAGTTGGTGCGTTTTATCTACTAGTATTCTTTGTAGTTTGGAAAATACGGTAATGTTCCACCAAATGGGGAAAAATATGTTATTTTGTAGACTACAATATACTACATTGCTTCATTTGTAAACAATTAAGGTATGTAAATAAACATTTACAAAATATTTGTGTAAATAACTAATTTCACAACGTATATATCTGCGACTTATAGTCCATGAAATGAAAAATACTTTTTCTTGTAAAATTCTATGGGTACAGATTTTATACCGGTGCGCTCTAGTCTGGAAAATACAATCATTTTAACCAGGACTAGCTGCAGTGTGCTCAAACAACCACCAGGGTTTTTTTTTCTAATTTGTAACTTGTTTTGGAAAAGTTTCATTGTAATTCCATCCATCCATTTTCTACCGCTTATTCCCTTTTGGGGTCGCGGGGGGCGCTGGAGCCTATCTCAGCTATAATCGGGCGGAAGGCGGGGTACACCCTGGACAAGTCGCCACCTCATCGCAGGGCCAACACAGATAGACAGACAACATTCACACTCACATCCACACACTAGGGCCAATTTAGTGTTGCCAATCAACTTAACAAATAATAATACATCGTGTTGGTAATCGAATCGTTTGGCGCCCAAATATTGCCAGTAGTGTTGATTACATGAATGACGCGTGAAGATTCTTAGTTACAAGTTGTTTTATTGATATAGCATATGGCTTCAACTCCAATGTCATTACAAACCGTCTAATTCATAGTTTCGAAAAAGGTCAAATGAAACATTGCTGCTTCACTTGTACTAAGTACTTTTTTAGGATAGCAGCTGACTACAAACACAATTCATTCAAAAAAAAAAAGTTACAAAAATATAATGGTAGCAATGTACATGGATACAAGGGGGATACTTCATAGAATAAAGATACTTGAATTAAAAAAAAACTTAGGAAGTTGTAGTGTTATGTTAGATTCACGATAACAAAAGCGCTTTTATTTCTTTTCACTGGAGGCTTTTTTCCAAAATGGCCGACACTACACTGGCGTAACTATGAAGCTTCATTTTGGATTAGCTTAGCACTGAAACGATAACATTTATTTAAAAGACCTCCCTAAACATTCAATCTGTGTAAACTCTAAAATCCAAAAGCAAGACAAATGTCGAGCAAACATTTCTCCCAGATTTTGTCCATGCTAAGCTAGCTAGCTGCGAACTTCGTTGATGCTAAACTAACTAGCTTCTAGCTTAATTGATGCTAAGCTAACTCGCTGCTCGCTTCGTTGATGCTAAGCTAAGTAGCTGCTAGATTAGTTTATGCTAAGCTAACTAGCTGCTAGATTCGTTGATGCTAAGCTAGCTAGCTTCGTTGATGCTAAGCTAACTAGCTTCGTTTATGCTAAGCTAACTAGCTGATAGATTCGTTGATGCTAAGCTACCTAGCTGCTAGCTTCGTTGATGCTATGTTAACTAGCTGCTAGATTCGTTGATGCTAAGTTAACTAGCTGCTAGATTTGTTGATGCTATGCTAACTAGCTGATGCTACATTAACTAGCTGCTAGATTAATTGATGCTAAGTTAACTAGCTGCTAGCTTCGCTGATGCTATGTTACCTAGCTGCTAGATTTGTTGATGCTATGTTAACTTGCTGCTAGCTTCATTGATGCTTAGCTAACTAGCTGATAGCTTCATTGATGCTAAGCTAACTAGCTGCTAGCTTTGTTGATGCTATGTTAACTAGCTGCTAGATTTGTTGATGCTAGGCTAACTAGCTTCTAGCTTTGTTGATGCTAAGCTAACTAGCTGTTAGCTTTGTTTATGCTAAGCTAACTAGCTGCTAGCTTCATTGATGCTAAGCTAACTAGCTGATAGATTCGTTGATGCTAAGCTAACTAGCTGCTAGCTTCGTTGATGCTATGTTAACTTGCTGCTAGATTTGTTGATGCTAAGTTAACTAGCTGCTAGATTCGTTGATGCTAAGCTAACTAGCTGCTAGCTTTGTTGATGCTAAGCTAACTAGCTGATAGATTTGTTGATGCTAAGTTAACTAGCTGCTAGCTTCATTGATGCTAAGCTAACTAGCTGATAGATTTGTTGATGCTAAGCTAACTAACTTCTTTGATGCTTAGCTAACTAGCTGCTAGCTTTGTTGATGCTAAGCTAACTAGCTGTTAGCTTCATTGATGCTAAGCTAACTAGCTGCTAGTTTCGTTGATGATAAGCTAACTAGCGGCTAGCTTCGTTGATGATAAGCTAACTAGCAGCTAGCTTCGTTGATGCTAAGCTAACTAGCATAGGACTGTTTCTAAACATGACGCCACGTCATTGTAACTTGCTAATACAACTTGATTTATAAAAAATGTCATTAGCTGGTTGTCAAAGTAGCCACTTTAGCTAAGCTCTAAACCGCCAACTTAAAAGGAGGGAAGACTCAATGAATAAGAAGTGTAAGTGAAGCTTATTATGCGTGGAAATATAAGTTCCCACTCGTGTTCGCCAACATGGAGGACACTTGTTGAACGTCCCAAGAAAGAAGGAACGTGAGACGCGGCCCCTCTTACTCGCTCTTCTTCCGCAGGACCAGATAGGTGATGGCGAGGAGCAGCGTGAGGACGAAGGAGATCCAGGCCAAGATGTAGGAGTGTCCGAATCCTCCCTCTTCGCCCTGGTGGAACTCTGCGCTGTAGATGGAGGCCGCTATCATTATACAAAGACCTGCAACACAAAGTGGGCTCAATGAGAACTTGCCAAGACTCCTGGAACGGTACAGGGGCCCCAAGTGTGGACCACGGTACAATCGTTAGCCTTCTAATTGAGAGCTTTTCTGCACATTTTGCAGCCTCAAATATCTTCTTACTTGACCGATATAAGTATTTGGCCACCTGCCTTGACTCACATCTGAATGTGAAGTCAATCAATGTTTACTTATATAGCCCTAAATCACAAGTGTCTCAAAGGGCTGCACAAACGACACCCTCGGCTCAGATCCCACATCAGGGCAAGAAAAAACTCAACCCAATGGGATGACAATGAGAAACCTTGGAGGGGACCGCAGATGTGGGGGATCTAGCATAATAGTGTGAGAGTCCAGTCCATAGTGGATCTAACATAATAGTGTGAGAGTCTAGTCCATAGTGAATCTAACAATAGTGAGAGTCCAGTCCATAGTGGATCTAACATAATAGTGTTATAGTCTAGTCCATAGTGGATCTAACATAATAGTGTGAGAGTCTAGTCCATAGTGGATCTAACAATAGTGAGAGTCCAGTCCATAGTGGATCTAACATAATAGTGTGAGAGTCCAGTCCATAGTGGATCTAACATAATATTGTGAGAGTCCAGTCCATAGTGGATCTAACATAATAGTGAGAGTCCAGTTCATAGTGGATCTAACATAATAGTGTGAGAGTCCAGTCCATAGTGGATCTAACATAATAGTGAGAGTCCAGTCCATAGTGGATCCAACATAATAGTGTGAGAGTCCAGTCCATAGTGGATCTAACATAATAGTGTGAGAGTCCAGTCCATAGTGGATCTAACATAATATTGTGAGAGTCCAGTTCATAGTGGATCTAACATAATAGTGAGAGTCCAGTCCAGAAGTGCCATCCCATTCCTAACCCATAGGGTTCAATACGATGTGGGTCCACCCTTTGCAGCTATTACAGCTTCAACTCTTCTGGAAGGGCTGTCCACAAGGTTGCGGAGTGTGTTTATAGGAATTTTCCACCATTCTTCCAAAAGCGCATTGGTGAGGTCACACACTGATGTTTGTGGAGAAGGCCTAGCTCTCAATCTCCATTCTAATTCATCCCAAAGGTGTTCTATCGGGTTCGGGTCAGGACTCTGTGCAGGCCAGTCAAGTTCACCCACACCAGACTCTGTCATCCATGTCTTTATGGACCTTGCTTTGTCAGCCATGTTGGAAGAGGAAGGGGCCCGCTCCAAACTGTTCCCACAAGGTTGGGAGCATGGAATTGTTCAAAATGTTTTGCTATCCTGGAGCATTCAAAGTTCCTTTCACTGGAACTATCTCCTGAAAAACAACCCCACACCATAATTCCTCCTCCACCAAATTTCACACTTGGCACAATGCAGTCCGAAATGTAGCGTTCTCCTGGCAACCTCCAAACCCCGACTGGTCCATCAGATTGCCAGATGGAAAAGTGTGATTCATCAGTCCAGAGAAGGCGTCTCCACTGCTCTAGAGTCCAGTGGCGACGTGCTTCACACCAATGCATCCCCCGCTTTGCATTGGACTTGGTGATGTATGGCTTAGATGCAGCTGCTCGGCCATGGAAACCCATTCCATGAAGCTCTCTGCGTACTGTACGTGGGCTAATTGGAAGGTCACATAAAGTCTGGAGCTCTGTAGCAACTGACTGTGCAGAAAGTCTTTGCACAGTCAGTTTACGTGGTCTACCACTTGGTGGCTGAGTTGTAAAAGCCGCTGCTCGGGTATCTGGTCAAGATGCCACCCGAACGCCTCCCTAGGGAGGAGTTTAGGGTACGTCTAACCGGTAGGAGGCCACGGGGAAGACCCAGGACATGTTGGGAATACTACGTCTCCCGGCTGGCCTGGGAACGCCTCGGGATCCCCTGGGAAGAGCTGGACGAAGTGTCTGGGGAGAGGGAAGTCTGGGCTTCTCTACTTAGGCTGCTGCCCCCACGACCCGACCTCAGATAAACGGAAGAAAATGGATGGATGGATGGATTACACTATAGTTTCAAAGGTGAAAATACCAAAATGGCCCCTGGCTCCTTTGATTTGTCAGTCTGTGGCCCTCAGTGGGATAGGTTAGGGCACCGCTACTATGTCGTCATGGCGACCAGGAGGGTTTACACACTGCATGTATAATGGAAAAGTGATGCGTTTGTCGCCCACAAACGGTGTAAAATACCAATTTAATGAATACAAAAAAAGGAGTGTTACAAAGTTGTGAGCCAGCAGCGCATGACTTCATCGTCTGCTCGCTGCAGGGCCTCGTCATGTGCAGGGTGAGGAATTTGTGCATTTGTTGGCGATCCCTATTATGTATAGGAATTGATGTCAAAATAAAAAATATATACTTTATAAAAATACATTCAAGCCAACATTTAGTGTGCCACAATTAGACAATGTATTATATAACATTAATGACATGACTTTAAAGTCAATTAGGTCATTCAAATATGAATCCAATTATTAAAATATGGAGGTATCTCGTAGCTTTTCTGGGTTTTTCTCAGTCATTAAGTAGAAATGTAATTAAAAAGCTCAAAAGAAATGAAGAGTTTTAACAAAATTTGGTTTTGCAACGTAATTAAGTTAAATTAATTTGACACAATTCATATTTCAATGTCATTTTGACACAAAAGGCGGAGAATGTTTTTTGTTTTTCTGCTGTGCCTCCATGTTATTTTAGTCATTACAAGGTCATTCTCCTTTTAGTTAGCTTTTAGCTCAGTAGCTAGCACGCTCATCTTATGCTGATGACCCAGGAAGCAAGAAAAGGAGGAGCGACAGACGCTGACGGCAGCAGTCGCTCCGACGCACGCTATACACAAATCCATTTCCGCGCATGTTCCACCAGTGTCACCCTGAATATTCCTGCCATCACATGACACTTCAGCTTTTGTTGTGAGGACGCAGAACAAATACAAATTCTGCAGTTGTGAATACCACTTCCTGTATTTACTGTAAGAATGTTGCCCTTAATTGACATCAATTTCCTTTCATTCATATTGATAAAAAAAAAAGATATTTATTTTTTTGTATATTGTGTGTATACATATATATATATATATATATATATATACATATATATATATATATATATATTTATATACACACACACACACACACACACACATTTTTGTATATTATGTGTATATATATATATGTAAGTATGTTTTATGTATATATTTATGTAAAAATATATATATTCATAATTTGTATATTGTGTATATATGTAAGTGTATGTATATATATATATGTATATATATAAATGTTTGTATATTGTGTGTAAATATATATATATGTTTATGTAAATATATACACATATATAAAAAAAATTGTAAATATATACACATATATTTTTGCATATTGTGTGTATATAGTTATGTAAATATATACAGTATACATACATAAAAAATGTTGTACATGTGTGTGTAAATATATATATGTTTATGTAAATATATACACATATATAAAAAATGTTGTACATATGTATGTAGAAATATGATTATATATATATATATATATATATATATATATATGTATGTACATATATATATATTTATATATATGTATGTACATATATGCATGTATACAGTATGTACATACATATAACATATTTCTACATACATATGTACAACAATTTTTATATGTGTATATATTTACATAAACATATATATATTTACACACAATATACAAACATTTATATATATATATATATATATATATATACACTTACATATATATATATATTTATATATATACATACACTTACATATATACACAATATACAAAAAATTATGAACATATTTATGTACATAATTATATGCATAAAACATACTTATATACAGTGTTGGGACTAACGCGTTACAAAGTAACGCGTTACTGTAACGCCGTTAGTTTCGGCGGTAACTAGTAATCTAACGCGTTATTTTTTTATATTCAGTAACTCAGTTACCGTTACTACATGATGCGTTACTGCGTTATTTTACGTTACTTTTTATGTAGTATAAAGTGTGTTTTATCGGAGTGCTGCTGTGTCATCGTTCTGATTCTTCTTGTGTCACAAGCCGGAGAAGAGAGAGAGACATGCGCTCTGTGTGGGTGTGTGGGGAGGGGGCGTGTCTGATCATGGCGGAGCCAGAAGTCGAGTTTGCTAACATGGAGATATTTTCACTACTTTTCTTTTGTCGAGCACAAAGAAAAGAACATTTTAGTTAAATGTAAATTGTGCTTTGGATCAAAGATCCCATCTACTGCCCAAAACAGCAATTCAAATCTGCTGAAACAAGCTACATAGCAACATGCTTTGACGAAGCTAGTAAAGAGAGACAGAGACTCTGATGCCACTTTACCTGCACCACCACCACCACCACTTCAGGATTAACTCTGCCTCTGCTCATTCACCGCTGAAGGTACACACACTCTGTCAATCAATGTTCCCTCTAATTTTTCATGTGTGTGAGCAAACGCAAAAACTCCCTGAGCATTCAGTGGAGCCCATGTGAGCAACATCACACGTGCACACTGTGGCTACACCAGCAGCACACCTGTCCCAAACATGACTAAATAACAAGTTCAATCTCCATCCATCCATCCATTTTCTACCGCTTGTCCCTTTCGGGGTCGCTGGAGCCTATCTCAGCTGCATTCGGGCGGAAGGCTGGGTACACCCTGGACAAGTCCCCACCCATCGCAGGGCCAACACAGATAGACAGACAACATTCTCTTATTATTATAATCAAATGACAGCAGTCATTTCCATTTCTAATATAAGTGTTTAGGCCCACTTACAATGACAATAACAACAAATATTGTTTTTCATGAACTGTGTACTTGTATTGTTTGTCTGGGTGGAGGTCCTGCTTTGGAAATAGTTTGTACCCCTTTCAGACATTGCATTTAGTTCCCATTAAAACATTCACATGTTTCACAATGAGATGTAAGCAGGGGATCATGTGTACATTCCTGCAACTTCCTGTTTGTAAAAAATATATTTTTATTAGTATGTATTTAATATATTAACAGCATTTAATGATTAATATTTATAAATTAAGATTCTGTGAATGTGAGTGTGAATGTGAATGTTGTCTGTCTATCTGTGTTGGCCCTGCGATGAGGTGGCGACTTGTCCAGGGTGTACCCCGCCTTCCGCCCGATTGTAGCTGAGATAGGCTCCAGCGCCCCCCGCGACCCCAAAGGGAATAAGCGGTAGAAAATGGATGGATGGATGGATGGATTCCTAATAAATGACACTAGAATAGGCACACATTTGATTGGTAAATCATAGAGTAACGACCTGGAATGACACTTTATGTGTGGTGTTGGAGTTGTCCGACTTTTTGTGTGGCTGTAAACGCATCACTGGTTAAGTGCCATATGTGCATGTGTTGGCGCAAGTGAGAAAGAGCGAGCGGCTGCTGCTGATATAACAGTGATGTGTTTATGGCCGACAATAAAGAGTTTTGCTCAGTAAAGTGATGGATGGAATTCATGTCCTCAAAGCGTCTCGACAGACGTATTATTATATTTGAACAATGATGACGAAAATGGTTTTCTCTGTCGTGTCCGTGTCGTGTCGAAAATTGTTATGCGCTTATTTTTTTATTTGATTTTGTGCGTGGCATAGATTTGTCGTGCGCAGAGGACGCTTGAGCAGTGCGCAATTGCACAGGCGCGCTCCTTAGAGGGAACGTTGCTGTCAATTCTCTTATATACTCTTTCATTTTAACTTCTAGAGTGTTTGATTATCACATCACTCTAAATGTATAGACTATAAAGTTCACAAACATAAAGAGGTATACTAGTGGGCCAGGCCAATCTTTCCTTATCTCTAAACTAAAACTGGGGAAATGTGTCGAGTGTTCTGGGCTTCAGACATGATTTTGTGTCAGAATTTCTTGAGGAAAAAATGCCTGGTTAGGCTTTGTGTATGTAGTGTGTGCCTTTCTTTCTTTACAGCTATGCTGTTATTATGCTGTTTGTTACTTATGTATGTTATGTTGCAGCTATTTAAAATAGTTTTGTCAATTTGTTCTGGCCAGAAACAAATTGGCCTTTGTAACATATCTTTGTCTTTGTGTGTTGTATGTCGAATACATTGCTTAGCAGAGTTCAGTGATACAAATGTATGTCAAGTCGATCAACACATTGTATTATTCTCCAGTGCAATAACAGTACTGAAATAAAGGCTAAAAGGGCATTAATTGGAGCTTTAAAAAAAAAAGAAGAAAAAAAGAAGTAACTAAATAGTTACTTTTCACAGTAACGCATTACTTTTTGGTGTAAGTAACTGAGTTACTTTTGAAATGAAGTAACTAGTAACTATAACTAGTTACTGTTTTTCAGTAACTAACCCAACACTGCTTATATATATATATATATATATATATATATATATATATATATATATATATATATATATATATATATATATATATATATATATATATATATATATATATAACATTTTTTGAGTATATATATATATATATATATATATATAAAAAACGTATTTCTACATATGTATGTACAAAAAAATTAAAATATTTGTGTATATATTTACAATATATATATATATATATATATATATATATATATTTTTTTTTTTTTTTCTTTGCTCTTTTTGTTCTGTTTTTGTATGGCAAAGACACAAAAATATCTCCCTTCTTTTTTTTATCAAAGGAGCCTTAAATAGGTTTTGTGTGTGTATATATATAGATTTTTTTAAATCAAAGGAGCCTTAAATAGGTTTTGTGTGTGTATGTATGTATATATATATATATATATATATACACACACAAAACCTATTTAAGGCTCCTTTGATTAAAAAAAAAAAGGGAGATATTTTTGTGTCTTTGCCATACAAAAACAGAACAAAAAGAGCAAAGAAAATTAAAAAAAAAAAAATAATAGAGTATTTATTTTTGACATTTTAATGAACCGAGGACCCGGTACCAGACTTGAGGGGAGTCCCAAAGGTTTAAAAACAAAAAAATCGCCATATTGTATTGGTTTTTGCAAATGGTAAATATACACATGTTTGCATCTGTCAGTACAAGTGTGAGTGCACTCACAGGCCAGCAGCTGCAACACTCCTGTGTAGGTGAAGCGCTGGCCTTTGGGCAGAGTGAAGAGCTGGGCCACAAACACCAGCAGGGCCAGGATGGAGAAGATGCACGCCAGCACTGAAGTGGCCTGCACCGCCTGGAGGTATTCTGCACACACACACACACACACACACACACACGCACACACACACACACACACACACACACACACACACACACACACACACACACACAGTTAAAAGCAAGGAATGAGAAGAATGCAAGCAATGGCAATTATGAGTGCTTATTAAAATTGAGAGCAGCATGATACAAACATCTGTTAGTTTGTCACATGCCACACGACACTTCCTGTCATGTGACACACAACTCAAATCTCTTGATTCAGGAACGGGGCGCTTACCCTCGGGAAAGTCCTTCAGGTTGGTGTAATGCCAGGCCGAGTTGACCAGCTCCCACCTTCCCCACAGGTCAGTCGACACGGTCTCAGTCAACCACCAGGCCTACACACACACACACACACACACACACAGAAAAAACACAAAACTGTTTCAACTTATATTCAATTAAATAGACTGCAAAGACAAGATATTTAATGTTCACACTGAGAAACTTTCGTTATTTTTTCATAGACAAATAATTGTCTAACACACACTGTAAAAACAGCTGGATAACTGCTGGACAAAACCAAGATGGGTTATGTATTCCAGTGTTTTTCAACCACTGTGCCGTGGCACACTAGTGTGCCGTGAAATACAGTCTGGTGTGCCGTGAGAGATTATCTAATTTCACCTATTTGGGTTAAAAATATGTTTTGCAAACCAGTAATTATAGTCTGCAAATGATGTGTTGTTGTTGAGTGTCGGTGCTGTCTAGAGCTCGGCAGAGTAACCGTGTAATACTCTTCCATATCAGTAGGTGGCAGCAGGTAGCCAAAGTCGGGAACAGCGGAAGGCAGGGTACAGGTAAAAAGGTGTCTAATGCTTAAACCAAAAATAAACAAAAGGTGAGTGCCCCTAAGAAAAGGCATTGAAGCTTAGGGAAGGCTATGCAGAACAAAACTAAAACTGAACTGGCTACTAAGTAAACAAAAACAGAATGCTGGACGACAGAAAAGACTTACTGTGGAGCAAAGACGGCGTCCACAATGTACATCCGAACATGACATGACAATCAACAATGTCCCCACAAAGAAGGATAAAAACAACTGAAATATTCTTGATTGCTAAAACAAAGTAGATGCGGGAAATATCGCTCAAAGGAAGACATGAAACTTCTACAGGAAAATACCAAAAAAAGAGAAAAAAGCTACCAAAATAGGAGCGCAAGACAAGAAGTAAAACACTCCACACAGGAAAACAGCAAAAAAGTCCAAATAAGTCAGGGTGTGATGTGACAGGTGGTGACAGTACACCTACTTTGAGACAAGAGCTATAGTGATGCATGCTTGGTTATGCTTTAAAGTCATATCCAACAATTGCGACAACGACTTTTTACTGTCAACTGAGTTTAGTTTTTTAATGATTTCTGCTGGTGGTGTGCCTCTGCATTTTTTCACCACAAAAAATGTGCCTTGGCTCTAAAAAGGTTGAAAAACACTGATGTATTCAACCCAAACGATGGGTCATTTTGAACTGAAATGCTGGGTCAATTCTACCAAATAACTTGGTTATTTTCAAGTTTCTTGTAGTCCAAATGTCATAACAATTTATAACTAACAGGCAGAGGTCAGTATTGCAACTTGTAGTTTTTTTTAAGATAGTTGGGTCACAAAAACTACCCAGATCCTTAGCAATAACCCATAAGTATGACTCAACAGGCTCAACCCAGCATTTGGGTAGAAAAAAATAACCCAGAGTTTTTTAGTGTGCAGTGTTTCTTAACCATAGGGCAGTTGTTTTTGTTTTATTTAGATTTTTTTATTAACGCTCAGTTGTAATACCCCTTTCCACCACTTGTGGCAGTAATGGCAATATCAAACAAAAAAGTCACAGAGAAGTTTCTTAAGCACAAAAATTATAACTAAAGTGGTGAAGCGGTTTTCATTCGCACTTTAATTTTATTGACAGTTTATTCAAGAAACATTAACATATGTATCATTAAATTTGGTTAGAATGTATTTGTCTTTATTATAACTTATGTCACATACAGGATCTTTGACTAGCATTTTTGCAGTCGGTCCTTTAAAAATAGCAAAATACTGCAGTCATATAGAGGATCTTTGACTAGCATTTTTACAGTACATCCTTTAAAAATAGCAAAATATTGCTGCCATATAGAGGATCTTTGACTAGTATTTTTGCAGTAGGTCCTTTAAAAATAGCAATAATATTGCTGCCATATAGAGGATCTTTGACTAGTATTTTTGCAGTAGGTCCTTTAAAAATAGCAATAATATTGCTGCCACATAGAGGATCTTTGACTAGCATTTTTGCAATTAATCATTTAAAAATAGCAAAATATTGCTGCCATATAGAGGATCTTTGACTAGCATTTTTGCAGTAGTTCCTTTAAAAAGAACAAAATACTTTTGCCGTATAGAGGATCTTTGAGTAGCATTTTGCAGTACGTCCTTTAAAAATAGCAAAATATTGCTGCCATATAGAGGATCTTTGACTAACATTTTTGCAGTAGTTCCTTTAAAAATAGCAAAATACTGCTGCCGTATAGAGGATCTTTGACTAGCATTTTTGCAGTAGGTCCTTTAAAAATAGCAAAATATCGCTGCCATATCCAGGATCTTTGACTTGCATTTTTGCAATTAATCATTTAAAAATAGCAAAATATTGCTGCCATATAGAGGATCTTTGACTAGCATTTTTGCAGTAGTTCCTTTAAAAAGAACAAAATACTTTTGCCGTATAGAGGATCTTTGAGTAGCATTTTGCAGTACATCCTTTAAAAATAGCAAAATATTGCTGCCATATAGAGGATCAACATTCAATCAATGAATCAATCAATGTTTATTTATATAGCCCTAAATCACAAGTGTCTCAAAGGGCTGCACAAGCCACAACAACATCCTCGGTACAGAGCCCACATAAGGGCAAGGAAAAACTCACCCCAGTAGGATCTTTGACTAGCATTTTTGCAATTAATCCTTTAAAAATTTCTAAATAATGCTGTCATATAGAGGATCTTTGACTAGCATTTTTCAATTAATCCTTTAAAAATAGCAAAATACGGGAGGAGCTGGACGAAGTGGCTGGGGAGAGGGAAGTCTGGGCTTCCCTGCTTAGGCTGCTGCCCCCGCGACCCGACCTCGGCTAAGCGGAAGAAGATGGATGGATGGATGGATGTTATTACATAGAGGATCTTTAACTAGCATTTTTGCAGTAGGTCCTTTAAAAATGGCAAAACATTGCTGCCATATAGAGGATCTTTGACTAGCATTTTTGCAATGAATCCTTTAAAAATAGCAAAATACAGCTGTCACCTAAAGGATCTTTGACTAGCATTTTTGTAGTAGGTCCTTTAAAAATAGCAAAATACTGCTGCATATAGAGGATCTTTGACTGGCATTTTTGCAATTAGTCTTTGAAAAATAAATAGTGATGTCATATCTTTAACTACCATTTTTGTAGTTAATAATTTAAAACTAGCAGAATACTGCTGCCAAATAAGGGATCTTTGACTAGCATTTTTGCAATTAATCATTTAAAAATAGCAAAATACTGCTGCCATATAGAGCAGTGGTCCTCAACCACCGGTCCGATTGGTACCGGGCCGCACAAGAAATAAAAAATAAAATAAAAAAATATATATATATATATATTTTTTTTTTTTTTTATTAAATCAACATAAAAAACACAATATATACATTAAATATCAATATAGATCAATACAGTCTGCAGGGATACAGTCCGTAAGCACACATGATTGTATTTCTTTATGATAAAAATAAAAATAAAATACCACCACCAGGCGTTGACCGGTCCGCAGTTACAAAAAGGTTGGGGAACACTGATATAGAGGATCGCTGACTAGCATTTTTGCAATTGCTCCTAAAAAAAATAGCAAAATACTGCTCCCATATAGAGGATCTTTGACTATAATTTTTGCAGCAGTCCCTTAAAAAAATAGCAAAATACTATTGTCATATAGAGGATCTTTGAGTAGCATTTTTGCAATTGCTTCTAAAAAAAAAATAGGAAAATATTGCTGCCATACAGAGGATCTTTGACTAGCATTTAGCAGAAAACAACACAACGCTGCTGTAGAGCATCTTTGACTAGCGTTTAGCCGTAAAAACAGAATAGAAGATATTTGACTCGTGTTGTTTGATCGGGTCTTGAAGACAGCAGAGTGCTCCTGTCGTAGAGAAGATCTTTGACGAAAGCACTTCTGCAGAAAGGTAAAGCGGTCCCATCTGAGAGGGTCTTTGACTAGCGTGAACATCCTGCTTGTAACTATTTCTGACCATATTAACCGTCTGTAAAGATGTTAAGACACAGGTGTCAAACTGAAGGCCCGGGGGCCACATCAGACCTGCTCAAGTGTGTCAACACAGTTTTTCTTTCATGAATATTATTTGACGCAAAATTTCTGTGCCTTTTGGAAATTCCTAGACTTCAGCAGCATGGAAATCAAATGACGTGCAATAATGTCACGAGGCCATGAAATGTCCATACCACGGGTCTCAAACACTATTCAGCCGGGGGCCACTGGGCGTGGAGGCGGGGCCACACAAAGTGTTGACTTCACATTCAGGTTTTAGTCATGTGACCAAATGGGTCTGAAGGCATCAAATGGAATGTCAAAATGCTATCTTCTCATCCTGTCCAGACACTTTAGCTTGCTTACAGGTTGCTCTTTTTCAGCCATTTTGTGTTTGTTCCATTATTGTAGTTTGTGGGATTCATATTTATTTAACTGTAAACACTAAACTGTCAAGTTAAAGGAGTCATGTTATGATATTTTCTACATGTAAACACGTCCTTGTGGTCTACAGAACATGCATTGCTGCTTCTTTAGTCAAAATGTTGCATAGATGATGTTTTACAGACCGTCTGACCCTCTCTTCGGGATGCGCCGTTTTGTGGGCGGGTCTTATTTACATGCCTCCACTTTGACAGGATCCTCTCCCCGTCACTTGTAGTTTTTAGCGCCTCCATAGCGTGTCTACTGACATTTATAAGTTAGAACTGTATGCTACTTTGTGTTAGAAATGGCAACAACGGAGGATGCATGTGCATATATATTAGAGATGCGCGGTTTGCGGGCACAACCGCGGAGTCCGCGGATTATCCGCGGATCGGGCGGATGAAATTAAAAAAAATTAGATTTTATCCGCTGGTCGAGTCGGGTCGGGTGGTTGAAATAAAAAAAAATTAGATTTTAAATAGATTCAGGCGGGTGGCAGTTAAACCAATTCGGAAATATATATACATAGTTAAATGTTGTTACCCACATACGAAAAACGAGCAGGCACCTGCAGCATATGCAACAACAGAAAAAAAAAAAAAAAAAGAGATGGACACTTTTACAGAGCGGAGAAGGGACGCCTCGCCGGGGTCCGGGACCGAGGCCCCTTCCCCCGAGAGGGCCCCACCGGGAGCCGTAGCTGAGGCGATCTGCGAGAAGGGCCCGACGCACGTCCAGGGTCACCACCGCGCCCACTGCACCGACACCCCGCCTCGTCCGCCTTCGCCGCGGCCGGCGTCACGCGCAGCAGGTAAGCAGCTTACCTGCCCGCCACCCCCGTGGCCGGGGGCTCGTAACAGGAGTCACTCCGAACGCTCCGCCCGCGCAGCTTACCTGCCCGCGCAGCTTACCTGCCCGCCACCCCTGTTGCCGGGGGCGCGTAACAGGGGTCACTCCGCGCGCAGTGCGCTCACGAAAGGGGTGGGGCTCACCCTGGTTGATATAGACAGCAGCTAGGACGGTGGCCATGGAAGTTGGAACCCGCTAAGGAGTGTGTAACAACCCACCTGCCGAATCAACTAGCCCTGAAAATGGATGGCGCTGGAGCGTCGGGCCCATATACCCGGCCGTCGCCGGCAGCGAGACGCGCTTGGAGGTGCGCTCAGCGCGGCTCCCATATGATTGCGCACTGGTGTGCGTCTGGGTCGTGACAGCGTGGCACGCGAATGTCTGTGCTGCATTGGATCAGTCTCCTTTCTTTAACAGGCAAAAGCTTTATAACCTCACTAATGCCTTGCATCGTCTATATTAGATATATAACAACGGGCGGGTGCGGGCGGATGCGGTTCTGATCAAATGTTAGATCGGGTGGATTGCGGATGGTTGACGACTTTCTGATGCGGTTGCGGATGAAATAATTGCCTATCCGCGCATCTCTAATATATATATATATATATATATATATATATATATATTAGAGATGTCCGATAATATCGGCAGGCCGATATATGCGTTAAATGTAATATCGGAAATTATCGGTATCGTTTTTTTATTATCGGTATCGTTTTTTTTGTTTTTTTTTATTAAATCAACATAAAAAACACAAGATACACTTACAATTAGTGCACCAACCCAAAAAACCTCCCTCCCCCATTCACACTCATTTACACAAAAGGGTTGTTTCTTTCTGTTATTAATATTCTGGTTCCTACATTATATATCAATATATATCAATACAGTCTGCAAGGGATACAGTCCGGAAGCACACATGATTGTGCGTGCTGCTGGTCCACTAATAGTACTAACCTTTAACACTTCATTTGACTCATTTTCATTCATTACTAGTTTCTATGCAACTGTTTTTATATTGTTTTACTTTCTTTTTTATTCAAGAAAATATTTTTAATTTATTTATCTTATTTTATTTTATTAATTTTTTTTAAAAGTACCTTATCTTCGCCATACCTGGTTGTCCAAATTAGGCATAAAAATGTGTTAATTCCACGACTGTATATATTGGTATCGGTTGATATCGGTAATTAAAGAGTTGGACAATATTGGAATATCGGATATCGGCAAAAAGCCATTATCGGACATCCCTAATATATATATATATATATATATATATATATATATATATATATTTTTTTTTTTTTGTTTCTTTTTTATATATATATATATATAGATATGCATATATGTATATAAAATTTTCCTGAGGGAACTCTCCTGAAGGACTCAATAAAGATCTCTTTCTCTCATATATATATATATATATATATATATATATATATATAAAAATAAATATATATAAATATATATATTTATTTATATATATATATATATATATATATATATATATATATATATAAATACATATATATAAATAAATAAATTATTTATATATATATATATATATATATATATATATATAGTCCTGCTGTAAATCTAAAGCTGATTTTCCCTGATACAAGTTTTCTATAGATTTAGGCCTGGGCTCTGTTTTTTTCTTGTTTACATGTAACTGCTTTGTCAGTTTTACAGTGCAATAGTACTGACGACATCATTTTTACTTCCAACAAGGACGCCTTTCACTTTTCTCGTCCCATTGTGCAGACGTCCCTATGTGGCGCTTCTTCACAATATAACATATGAAAACATTTAAACTGGCAGGGCAACACACATAGTCCAGTCTCCTCGTTTTGACAAAGCCCGGTTGAAACTAGTAGTTGTGTGCAAGCGTGAGTAGCAACTTACATTATCAATGGCTGCCACCAGGAGCAGGATAATGGCGGTGAGATGCACAACAACTATTCCAGCCAGCATCAACATGGTGACCTCTGGAATGACATCATCACAGGGATTAGGGGGAAGTAGAAGACTTTTCATGTAATTATAATAGTATGCGTTATAAGTACACCTCTGCATAACAGTGTATCCTCGTTATTGAGGGCCACATGGCAGCTATTGCTGCTTGTAACAATGAATAACTTATGATTTTGCCTACATTTGCATATTATATACAATCCCTGTTTCCATATGAGTTGGGAAATTGTGTTAGATGTAAATATAAACGGAATACAATGATTTGCAAATAATTTTTAACCCATATTCAGTTGAATATGCTACAAAGACAACATATTTGATGCTCAAACTCATAAACTGTTTTATTTTTGCAAATAATCATTAACTTTATTTGATGCCAGCAACACGTGACAAAGAAGTTGGGAAAGGTGGCAATAAATACTGATAAAGTTGAGGAATGCTCATCAAACACTTATTTGGAACATCCCACAGGTGTGCAGGCTAATTGGGAACAGGTGGGTGCCATGATTGGGTATAAAAACAGCTTCCCAAAAAATGTTCAGTCTTTCACAAGAAAGGATGGGGCGAGGTACACCCCTTTGTCCACAACTGCGTGAGCAAATAGTCAAACAGTTTAAGAACAACGTTTCTCAAAGTGCAAGAAATTTAGGGATTTCAACATCTACGGTCCATAATATCATCAAAAGGTTCAGAGAATCTGGAGAAATCACTCCACGTAAGCGGCATGGCCGGAAACCAACATTGAATGACCGTGACCTTCCATCCCTCAGACGGCACTGTATCAAAAACCGACATCAAACTCTAAAGGATATCACCACATGGGCTCAGGAACACTTCAGAAAACCACTGTCACTAAATACAGTTGGTCGCTACATCTGTAAGTGCAAGTTAAAGCTCTACTATGCAAAGTGAAAGCCATTTATCAACAACACCCAGAAACGCCGCCGGCTTCTCTGGGCCCGAGATCATCTAAGATGAACTCATGCAAAGTGGAAAAGTGTTCTGTGGTCTGACGAGTCCACATTTCAAATTGTTTTTGGAAATATTCGACGTCGTGTCATCCGGACCAAAGAGGAAGCGAACCATCCAGACTGTTATCGACGCAAAGTTGAAAAGCCAGCATGTGTGATGGTATGGGGGTGCATTAGTGGCCAAGACATGGGTAACTTACACATCTGTGAAGGCACCATTAATGCTGAAAGGTACATACAGCTTTTGGAACAACATATGTTGCCATCTAAGCGCCGTCTTTTTCATGGACGCCCCTGCTTATTTCAGCAAGACAATGCCAAGCCACATTCAGCACGTGCTACAACAGCTGATAATCGACGGTTGGATCTGAAGTTGATCAACAGTTTTAAGCGTTTAAAAGTTAAAAAAAAAAAAAAAACTTAATTATTGGATCCCCAAAATTTTTTGTGGGATTTAAAACAACAACAACTGTTTCTGCTCTAAAAATAATAATGATTCAAAATCAATGTTATGAATTATTGACCTTTTCAAGGGTCCAATTACTTCACATCAAATATTACACTTTGAAATATTTTCAGGTGCAAATATCGCATATTTTGTGTGTTTGCCATAAAAAACACAAAGTTTTATTTGACGAAAAAGGGAATAAAACAAACTAAACAAAATAATGTAAAGTTACAATCGACGGTTACATCTGAAGGTGATCAACAATATTAAGCGTTTAAAAAATAAAAAATAAAAAAAATAAAAAAAAAATATATATATATACCTTATTTTTAACAACTTTATGAGTGGGACCCTTTTGGACCCTAACAATTTTTGTGTTTTTTTTTTTTTTTACGGTAACTGTTTCTGCACTAAAAAAAATAATTAATTAAAATCAATCTTATCAATAATTGACATATTCAAGGCTGCAATAACTTAATATTAAATATTCCACTTATTTATTCCACAAATATTGCATATTTTGTGTGTTTGCTATAAAAAAAAACACAGTTTTATTTGACGAAAAAGAGAATGAAACAAACAAAAATAATATTGAAAAGTTATAATTAACGGTTAGATCTGAAGTTGATCAACAGTTTTAAGCGTATAAAAGTAAATAGTGATAAAGTATGGTGACATGGAGCGTATAAAAGTAGATAGTGATAAAGCATGGAGTGTATAAAAGTAGATAGTGATAAAGCATGGCCAAAAGGGACAAGCGGTAGAAAATGGATGGATGGATGGACATGGAGTGTGTGTAGGAGGATGCAGACCATTACTTTAAGACAAAACCCCCTCACAGCTGTCCCAGATAAAACACGCCCCCCCCTTAAAAAACACGCCCCGCAGACAGATGTGAAGGACCCCCACCCCCACTCCGCCCCCCTTCCCTCCCCCGTGCTGTGATTCATCTACTTTTTAACTCACTATTCTTCCACATGGCCATGCAGATTATAACTAATTTAAACACTTTGCACGGACTATAAGGCGCACGTGAGACACGCAGGCTAATTTCCTCCGTGGAAAAAGCGCGAGAACACGACGCCGTCATGGTGATAAACATCCTTTCTAGCCTTCTTTCCAGGGAGGAATGTTTTTTTTTTTTTTTTGCTTTAACGCGCGCAAAACTTTTCTCGCCTCTCGGCAACTTTCCCCAAAGTGGGACTATTGGCGCCAAGAACAGGCGGGAAAAGACGCGGCGTGTGTGGAAAGTGTTCAAATGTGCGGGGAAAGTCCTACCTGAACGCTCGGACGTGTGTAAAAGGCGAATAGCCGCAGACGCAGACGCACCCAGCCCAGATCTGATTTAGCACGCACAAACTGCAGCCTGTTTTCTCCCTCTTCCTGCCGGCCAAGCTCCGCCCACTAATTTAGCTCCGCCCACATTTTTTCCTTTCCCTCTCAATGAAAAGTCCAGAAGTCTCTGCTGCTTCCCACATCTCCTCCAGGTGTGTTGTGGCACACATAGACATCTTCTAAGGGTACGCAGCATGGAGCGCTACTGCCTACTGGCGCTGACGAGACGCGGGGCCGCCATCTTGGAGTGGTGATCAGTGCAATTCATTTGGCAGGAGCAATGAATTTAAGTCATCTTACCTCACTGAATACCACGCAGTTTTCACACACTTTTGTTGTCATACGTGTAGCTATGATAAAGGACACATGTTTTATTATTCATAGTTTGCTAAACAGTAATAGAATATTCTTATATGCTATAAGTGACCAGATCAAAACTGGGAATATAATCCCAGAGAAGGGAAAAAAAACGGTCAGCTATTTTTAAGTTGAAGAAACCATTTGATTAGGTTATACATACATGCTACATAAACAATGTATGAATACATTAAATATCTATATATTTTATAGACTGTATCTCTGTTGCTGCAGTTTATTCTGTCTTGACACTTTGTTTTGATATTTTGTATTACATTCTTCCCTTAAATGATCATGTTTACACTGATTGTTTTATATGTATTTTTTATGTATGTCGCTTTGGATAAAAGTGTCTGCCAAATGCGTCAACATAAACATATATAAACACCTGAAAGTCTTTTTATCAGCTAAAACCACCAATCTGTTTCACTGGATTCAGAATAAAAAGCAAATTCTGTCTTACCCAACAATGTTAGTATTTGAATATTGTTACTTGAAGACTTATTCCTGGTTACAATTATACTGTTAAGAAAGTATTGTCTTATACTTTGACTAAAATGAGAACGCATCATAATCAGGGGCGGCTGGTGAATTTTGTTTTAGGTGGGACTGAAAGTTTGTAAAGCAAACCCCTGTAGGGGGGGTCATTCTCCCCCAGAAGATTTCTTTGTGATTTTCACATACAAATGAAGCATTCTGGTGCATTCTGACAACATATTGAAGACAAAATAGAACATTTCATAGTTTTGCAGAGAACTGTATACAATATGCACACACTCTTTTCACAAAATACAACCATCCATCCATCCATCCATCTTCTTCCGCTTATCCGAGGTCGGGTCGCAGGGGCAGCAGCCTAAGCAGGGAAGCCCAGACTTCCCTCTCCCCAGCCACTTCGTCCAGCTCTTCCTGTGGGACCCCGAGGCGTTCCCAGGCCAGCCGGGAGACATAGTCTTCCCAACGTGTCCTGGGTCTTCCCCGCGGCCTGCTACCGGTCGGACGTGCCCTAAACACCTCCCTAGGGAGGCGTTCGGGTGGCATCCTGACCAGATGCCCGAACCACCTCATCTGGCTCCTCTCGATGTGGAGGAGCAGCGGCTTTACTTTGAGCTCCTCCCGGATGACAGAGCTTCTCACCCTATCTCTAAGGGAGTGCCCCGCCACCCGGCGGAGGAAACTCATTTCGGCCGCTTGTACCCGTGATCTTGTCCTTTCGGTCATAACCCAAAGCTCATGACCATGGGTGAGGATGGGAACGTAGATCGACCGGTAAATTGAGAGCTTTGCCTTCCGGCTCAGCTCCTTCTTCACCACAACGGATCGATACAGCGTCCGCATTACTGAAGACGCCGCACCGATCCGCCTGTCGATCTCACGATCCACTCTTCCCTCACTCGTGAACAAGACTCCGAGGTACTTGAACTCCTCCACTTGGGGCAAGATCTCCTCCCCAACCCGGAGATGGCACTCCACCCTTTTCCGGGCGAGAACCATGGACTCGGACTTGGAGGTGCTGATTCTCATCCCAGTCGCTTCACACTCGGCTGCGAACCGATCCAGTGAGAGCTGAAGATCCTGGCCAGATGAAGCCATCAGGACCACATCATCTGCAAAAAGCAGAGACCTAATCCTGCAGCCACCAAACCAGATCCCCTCAACGCCTTGACTGCGCCTAGAAATTCTGTCCATAAAAGTTATGAACAGAATCGGTGACAAAGGGCAGCCTTGGCGGAGTCCAACCCTCACTGGAGACGTGTCCGACTTACTGCCGGCAATGCGGACCAAGCTCTGACACTGAGCATACAGGGAGCGGACTGCCACAATCAGACAGTCCGATACCCCATACTCTCTGAGCACTCCCCACAGGACTTCCCGAGGGACACGGTCGAATGCCTTCTCCAAGTCCACAAAACACATGTAGACTGGTTGGGCAAACTCCCATGCACCCTCAAGGACCCTGCCGAGAGTATAGAGCTGGTCCACAGTTCCACGACCAGGACGAAAACCACACTGTTCCTCCTGAATCCGAGGTTCGACTATCCGGCGTAGCCTCCTCTCCAGTACACCTGAATAGACCTTACCGGGTAGGCTGAGGAGTGTGATCCCACGATAGTTAGAACACACCCTCCGGTTCCCCTTCTTAAAGAGAGGAACCACCACCCCGGTCTGCCAATCCAGAGGTACCGCCCCCGATGTCCACGCGATGCTGCAGAGTCTTGTCAACCAAGACAGCCCCACAGCATCCAGAGCCTTAAGGAACTCCGGGCGGATCTCATCCACCCCCGGGGCCTTGCCATTGAGGAGCTTTTTAACTACCTCAGCAACCTCATCCCCAGAAATAGAAGAGCCCACCACAGATTCCCCAGGCACTGCTTCCTCATAGGAACACGTGTTGGTGGGATTGAGGAGGTCTTCGAAGTATTCTCTCCACCGATCCACAACATCCGCAGTCGAGGTCAGCAGAACACCATCCTCACCATACACGGTGTTGATAGTGCACTGCTTCCCCTTCCTGAGGCGGCGGATGGTGGTCCAGAATCGCTTCGAAGCCGTCCGGAAGTCGTTTTCCATGGCTTCCCCGAACTCCTCCCATGTCCGAGTTTTTGCCTCCGCAACCGCTGAAGCCGCACCCCACTTGGCCTGTCGGTACCTGTCCGCTGCCTCAGGAGTCCTATGAGCCAAAAGAACCCGATAGGACTCCTTCTTCAGCTTGACGGCATCCCTCACCGCCGGTGTCCACCAAGGGGTTCTAGGATTACCGCCACGACAAGCACCAACTACCTTGCGGCCACAGCTCCAATCAGCCGCCTCGACAATAGAGGCGCGGAACATGGTCCATTCAGACTCAATGTCCAGCACCTCCCTCGTGACATGTTCAAAGTTCTTCCGGAGGTGGGAATTGAAACTCTCTCTGACAGGAGACTCTGCCAGACGTTCCCAGCAAACCCTCACAATGCGTTTGGGCCTGCCAGGTCTGTCCGGCATCCTCCCCCACCATCGCAGCCAACTCACCACCAGGTGGTGATCGGTAGAAAGCTCCGCCCCTCTCTTCACCCGAGTGTCCAAAACATGAGGCCGCAAATCCGATGACACAACTACAAAGTCGATCATGGAACTGCGGCCTAGGGTGTCCTGGTGCCAAGTGCACATATGGACACCCTTATGTTTGAACATGGTGTTCGTTATGGACAATCTGTGACGGGCACAAAAGTCCAATAACAAAACACCGCTCGGGTTCAGATCCGGGCAGCCATTCTTCCCAATCACGCCTCTCCAGGTTTCACTGTCGTTGCCAACATGAGCATTGAAGTCCCCCAGTAGAACGAGGGAATCACCCGGGGGAGCACTCTCAAGTACTCCCTCGAGTGAATCCAAAAAGGGTGGGTACTCTGAGCTGCGGTTTGGCGCGTAAGCGCAAACCACAGTCAGGACCCGTTCCCCCACCCGAAGGCGGAGGGAAGCTACCCTCTCGTCCACCGGGTTGAACTCCAACGTACAGGCTCTGAGCCGGGGGGAAACAAGAATTGCCACCCCAGCCCGTCGCCTCTCACTGCCGGCAACGCCAGAGTGGAAGAGAGTCCAGCCCCTCTCGAGAGAACTGGCTCCAGAGCCCTTGCTGTGCGTCGAAGTGAGTCCGACTATATCTAGCCGGAACTTCTCCACCTCGCGCACTAGCTCAGGCTCCTTCCCCCCCAGCGAGGTGACGTTCCACGTCCCAAGAGCTAGCTTCTGTAGCCGAGGATCGGACCGCCAAGTGCCCTGCCTTCGGCTGCCGCCCAGCTCACATCGCACCCGACCTCTATGACCCCTGCTATGGGTGGTGAGCCCATTGGAGGGGGGACCCACGTTGCCTCTTCCGGCTGTGCCCGGCCGGGCCCCATGGGGACAGGCCCGGCCACCAGGCGCTCGCCATCGTGCCCCACCTCCGGGCCTGGCTCCAGAGGGGGGCCCCGGTGACCCGCGTCCGGGCGAGGGAAATCTGGGTCCTTGGTTTTTATATTTCATGGAGGTCTTCGAGCTGCTCTTTGTCTGATCCCTCACCTAGGACCAGTTTGTCTTGGGAGACCCTACCAGGGGGCATAAAGCCCCCGGACAACATAGCTCCTAAGGATCATTGGGACACGCAAACTCCTCTACCACGTTAAGGTGGCAGCTCAGAGAGGAGCCAATAGTACGTTAATGTTAAATCTTACTTGTGAAAAGTAATCCCCGGATTCCTATTTTCAACAGTCCGCTCATTTGAGCAGGAAAACGCTGAACACCATCTTTGTTTTCTACCTGTTAACTGTCAGTTTAGCATCTTTGTTTCCTACCTGTCAACTGTCAGTTTAGCATCTTTGTTTTATACCTGTCAACTGTCAGTTTAGCATCTTTGTTTTCTACCTGTCGACTGTCAGTTTAGCATCTTTGTTTTCTACCTGTCAACTGTCAGTTTAGCATCTTTGTTTTCTACCTGTCGACTGTCAGTTTAGCATCTTTGTTTTCTACCTGTCGACTGTCAGTTTAGCATCTTTGTTTTCTACCTGTCAACTCTCAGTTTAGCATCTTTGTTTTCTACCTGTCAACTGTCAGTTTAGCATCTTTGTTTTCTACCTGTCGACTGCCAGTTTAACATCTTTGTTTTCTACCTGTCAACTGTCAGTTTAGCATCTTTGTTTTCTACCTGTCAACTGTCAGTTTAGCATCTTTGTTTTCTACCTGTCAACTGTCAGTTTAGCATCTTTGTTTTCTACCTGTCAACTGTCTGTTTAGCATCTTTGTTTTCTACCTGTCAACTGCCAGTTTAACATCTTTGTTTTCTACCTGTCAACTGTCAGTTTAGCATCTTTGTTTTCTACCCGTCAACTCTCAGTTTAGCATCTTTGTTTTCTACCTGTCAACTGTCAGTTTAGGCTGCTCGCCGGCTCCTCGTCACCACTTCAAGATGGCCTCCCAATTTCTCGCGTCGCAGCAGCCAATGCTGCATATTTTGAGTTTGTCATATTAAAAAAATGGTTTTCTTTGACAAAAAGGTCGTAAAAATAACATGAAAAAATAATAAAATGGTATTATCGACGGATGGATTGGAAGTTGCTCTAAAGATTTTAAGTGTTGAAAGTAAAATAAAAAAATAAGTCAACTTAGTTTTATAAATTTTTGTGAGATTTTTTTTCTCCTAAAACTGTCATTGCTCAAATTATAAGAATGAATCAAAATCAGTTATGATTTTTGAGCAAAATATTGCATAGTTTGTTTGCCATATAAAAAAAAATTTCTTTGACAAAAAGGTCATAAAACAAACATGAAAAAATAATAAAATCTTATTATCGACGGATAGATTGGAAGTTGATCTAAAGACTTTAAGTGTTGAAAAATAAAAAATAAAATAAAAATAAATAAAGTAAATTTAATACATTTTATGAGTGGGGCCCTTTTGGATCCCCAAACATTTTTGTGGGAAAAAAATATTTCTGTTTTTCTAAAACTGTCTTTGCTCAAAAAAAAATAATAACACGCGCATATATGTGTGTGTATATATACATATATATATATACATATATAAATTCTTATACATATAGAGTCCTTTATTTTGTTGTTAACTTTTGTGTACACCTTTATGACAGTGTTGAAATATTACCCAGATGAACTCCCAGTCACACATCAGCCACTAACTACAGTGTCTGTAGGACAAACTGTATTAAAATTCCATTTAGAAGTGACGGATGGAAACAATGTGTGCAGAGTAGTGATGACACTAAAGCAGATGTTGCATATGAAGCTGATGCAGGATGCAAGTACATAAACATTCCAAGAAAATGTGGTTTTGTGAATCAATATCTACTGAATTCTTTTGCTATGTCAGTAAGTGTTTGCACTCTCATCTGCTCTCAATTTGTGTGCTTGTCACACACACACTGTCAAGAAAAACACTTTTTTAAATGTTTCATTGGTAGGTCATTTCACGCTGAACTACAATATTACTCATTTCATTTCATCCATCCATCCATTTTCTACCGCTTATTCCCTTTTGGGGTCGCGGGGGGCGCTGGAGCCTATCTCAGCTACAATCGGGCGGAAGGCGGGGTACACCCTGGACAAGTCGCCATCTCATCGCAGGGCCAACACAGATAGACAGACAACATTCACACTCACATTCACACACTAGGGCCAATTTAGTGTTGCCAATCAACCTGGAGTTGAAGCCGGAGTACCCGGAGGGAACCCACGCAGTCACGGGGAGAACATGCAAACTCCACACAGAAAGATCCCAAGCCCGGGATTGAACCCAAGACTACTCAGGACCTTCGTATTGTGAGGCAGATGCACTAACCCCTCTTCCACCGTGACGCCCCATTTCATTTCATTGTATATTAAATCAGTAATATACACATACACAGTTAAATAAATATATATTTATATATATATAGGGCCTATATATATATATATATATATATATATATATATATATATATATATATATATATATATATATATATATATATATATATATATATATATATATATGTATATATATGTATGTCTGTGTACATGTATACATATGTGTGTATATATATGTGTATGTGTGTATATGTATAAATATCTGCGATGAGGTGGCGACTTGTCCAGGGTGTACCCTGCCTTCCGCCCGATTGTAGCTGAGATAAGCTCCAGCGCCACCTGCGACCCCAAAAGGGAATAAGCGGTAGAAAATGGATGGATGGATGGATGTATATATATATATATATATATACATATATATATATATATATATATATATATATATATATATATATATATATATACACATACATATATGTGTGTATAAATGTATATGTTGATGTGTACATATAAATGTGTGTATGTGTATACATACAGTTTATGAATATATATATATATATATATATATATATATATATATATATATATATATATATATATATATATATATATATATATATATACACACACACATATATATATATATATATATATACACATAAATACTGGAACATATATATGTGTGTGTATATGTATATATGTGGATGTATATATGTATGTATATGTGTATATGTATACATGTGTAAATATACATATACACATACATATGTGTGTATATGTATACATGTGTGTATATATATATACATATATATATATATATATATATATATATATATATATATATATATATATATATATATCCACACACACATATATATATATATATACACAAAAGAGATAGTATATAGCAACAACAGCAATAGAATGGGACAACGTGAAAATTAGATTGATTATAAGTACAATAAATACAACTTAAATATACATTATAAACAAAAAAATCTGCAAATTTGAGCATAATGAGGAGTTTGCAAATTTATAATATTTTGAGCAAATAAATTACGTACATTTAAGTAAAATATTTTTTTAAATGTTTGCGTATGACATTCTGACAATAAATGTGCATTTATGTCAAAATATTAGAGTCTTTTTTAGGTTAATTTATATGATGTAAGCAAGAAATGTATTGAATTTACCGTGGTTAATCACGATTACCGTACTTGCTGGA
The DNA here is from genome assembly GCF_033978685.3 of Nerophis lumbriciformis. Lineage (NCBI taxonomy): Eukaryota > Metazoa > Chordata > Actinopteri > Syngnathiformes > Syngnathidae > Nerophis > Nerophis lumbriciformis. The sequence continues at coordinate 30,208,432 of NC_084563.2, read as the reverse complement.
CTATAGAGCGCATCGAGGAAAATATATTTTTCCATATATTAGCCGCATTGTACCTTAAGCCGCAGATATATACGTGGTGAAATGAGTTATTTACACAGAAATATTCTGGTAATGTTCATTTACATAACTCAATTGTTTCCAAAGGTTGTCGATGGCACGGCAGTAAAACGGCTGATCCAACAAAACAGAAATCATTGATGTCTTTATTTATCTTTTATGAGGTGAATAAGATTTTCTCCTCCTTTAACGCGGTTCAAGTTGTTCATCAGGAATCTTCTTCCTTCTACTTTGTAAAACTTTGGAGTTTGAACAGTTTCTTAAAGTGGATCATTTTCGTACATTGTTTGACATGATTGTCCGTAACTTAGCCGTGAGACAATAGCAGAGATGTCAAAGTGGTTTTCATTGAGGGCCACATGGCAGTCATGGCTGCCTTCACTTGTAACACCAAATAATGTAGGATTTTGCCTCTGGATTTCATTATTAATTATATCCATTTTTTTTAAGTAGACTGTCCATTTTACAGTAAAAACTTTACGTTTACAAAATGTTACTGTAAAATATAGTGGGGTTTTTTTTTACGGTAAATGGAAAAACAATACCACTCTTTTTTGGGGGGCTTTTACGTAAAAAGCTGGCGGCTTAGTTGACAGAATTTTAGTGTTAAATTGACATTGTTTTTTACAACGTTCATGGAAAAGCAGTACAAGTTATTTTTTTATTCTGGCAACTTAGCTGCCAGTTTTTCTACCGTAAAAACAAATGTACCGTCTTTCCATTTACAGTAATACACCGTCAAAAACAACAAGCGTAGATTTTACAGTCAAAAACTGGCAGCTCAGTCAACAGAATTTTAACGCAAAAAACAGTAGTCGTTTTTTTTCTTCAATATGTTGTAAAGAACAATGTAAAATGTATTGTCATTTTTATTCATTTGATGGGTAGTTTGCTGTAAAGTTAAGTATTTTTATTTAGACAAAAACATGTTTAGAAAGTATGATAATATACTGTAGTATTTGTTGCAATATAGGATTATTATTAAAGCTTAAAAGGTATGCAATTTCAAGCAGTACATATATTTTTTCTGTCAAAATGAAAAAAAAATCAATGACATTTAGTGAGAAAATATGATGTACTTTATTGACACATATTTCCGGGGCCAGATAAAATGATGTGGTGGGCCAGATGTGGCCCCCGGGCCTTGAGTTTGACACCTGTGGACAATAGGAGTCCATAGGTTAGGCGCACCTTTGTATAAACAGAAGTGTTCAAAGCGAGGGAAAAAAGTAGCATTTTATAGTCTGATAAATACGGTAATCCAATTAAAATTGTGATTAATATGCCATTGCTCATTTTTAAACATGATTTAATATCACACGTATTACGTAAAAGCAAACATGTTGTGTAATGTTCCTGTAAAAAAAAAGAAAAGAAAAAGCTAATCACTGTCAAACATAAAAATAATCAAAAATTTGTTTAATTTCATAATCATACCAAATGCAAAAATGTACAAACATGACCCATAAGTGTGGGCAAACTCTGCACTAATGATGTAAACACATTTAAAAAGGATTACTTTTTTTCTTTCTCTTATTTGCAAAAATCACACAGAACATCAACCGGTGCAACAAAATAATACGTAACAATACAACTCCAATTCCAAACCAATCACAGAATCACTCTGAATAAACTGAACAGTTGAGAAGACACACAAACATTGTGAATAATAACAACAGTATTAATAATGCTGACAATACCAACATAACAGTGGTTAAAAAAACAATAAACTAAACATAATTGTTATCATTCATTTCCATCAACATTACAGCCATTAATAATATAATAATAATAATATAATAATAATAATAAAAATGGTTATTTATTTTAAAAAAAGGTATTATTTCTAAAAATGCAGAGTTAAGTGAGCAACCTCAGTCAGTGTGGACAAAAATGCAAGTGCTAGTAAATGTGATTGTAGTGGCCTCTTCTTGTGTTACCATGGTAACCCCTGACTACTAATCTTTACTAACCTACGCTTTGAGTGCCGAGCTGGACCGTGTGTGTGTGTGTGTGTGTGTGTGTGTGTGTGTGTGTGTGTGTGTGTGTGTGTGTGTGTGTGTGTGTGTGTGTTCTTGTATTTCTACCCTTCTTGAGACACGAAGAGGGAAAAGTATCTTCCATATAAGGAGGTGTGAACAAGTGATGACATAAATCAATAACATTGCATCTAATAGACAATGTCTCATTTGTGGTGACATCTATCAACATGAGGGTGGTCCCAAAAAGGAGGGATTTTTCACATTGACTGTGTGTCGCTTTTAAAAGTGCTCCCCCTCTGGTCAACATATGAAATAACAAGTGTGTGTAAGGAATTGAAATGCGGCCCCTTTGGCCAAAATTCATTAAAAAAAAAAAATATATGCATATAGTGACATACTGTATTAACTTGAAGTGAATAATGAAGATTAAAAACCAATTACAAACAAAAAATTGTCAAAAAAAGAAATGAACTAAAAGCAGTCTTTTTCTCACAATGTGTCGACTTTGTTCTTATACAATCGGGAACAATTTCTCATATTCTTTCTGTTTCTGTAACACTGAAATATTTTCTTGTACAATTATTACTTTTGAATGCAAAATGGTGACATTTGTCATATAAAATTCTGACTTTTATCACAATATTGCCAATTGTATTGTTGTTCTTGTAAAATAGTGACATTTTTTTGAGTAAAATGATAACTTTCGTCATGGTTTTGCCAAGTAAAATTTCGATTATTATTATAATGTTGCCAACATTTTACAGTTTTCTTATAAAATTGTGACTTGTGTCGAGTAAAATGACGACTCTTTTCATAAAATTGCCAAAATGTTAAGCTTTTCTTGTAAAATTGCCACTGTTATCGAGTAAAATTCCAACTTATATCATAATTTTGCATAATGTTCAGTTTTTCTTGTCAAATTTTGACTTGCGTTGAGTAAAATGACGACTTTTATTATAACACTGCCAAAATTATAAGTTTTTCTTGTGAAATTCCAACTCATTTTTCACAACAAGCTTTATTATATGTGCATAGTATGTATATATTATTAATGTTGTAAATACACTTCTTTATATATCCAGAAAGGCTGGTCCTAAAGAGGGAGGCAAGGCGCTAACCACCACTCATCAGGAGCAAGGGTGAAGTGTCTTGCTCAAGGACACAACAGGCATGACGAGGTTGGTAGAAGGTGGGGATTGAACCAGGAACCCTCAGGTTGCTGGCACGGCCACTCTCCCAACTGTGCCACGCCGTCCCATTAAAAACCATTTACAAACCAAAAATTCTCAAAAATATAACTGAACTAAAAGCAGTATTTTTCTCACAATGTGTCGACTTTGTTCTTATACAATTGGGAACAATTTCTCATATTCTTTCTGTTTCTGTAACATTGCAATATTTTCTTGTACAATTATTACTTTTTAATGCAAAATGGTGACATTTGTCGTATAAAATTCTGACCTTTATCACAATATTGCCAATTTTTTTGTTGTTCTTGTAAAATAGTGACTTTTTTGAGTATAATTTTGCCAAGTAAAATTTCGATTATTATTACAATATTGCCAACATTTTAAAGTTTTCTTATAAAATTGTGACTTGTGTTGAGTAAAATTAAAGTAAAAATTACGACTCTTTTCATAAAATTGCCAAAATGTTAAGCTTTTCTTGTAAAATTGCGACTGTCATTGAGTAAAATTCCAACTTTTCTCATAATATTGCACAAATAATATAACAAATAATAACAAATGACTTGCGTTGAGTAAAATGACGACTTTTATTATAATACTGCCAAAATTCAAAGTTTTTCTTGTGAAATTGTGAACTTTTTCTTGTGAAATTCCTACAAATGTTTCACAACAAGCTTTTTTATGTTTGCATAGTATGTATATATTATTAATGTTGTAAATACACTTCTTTATATATCTAGAAAGGCTGGTCCTAAAGAGGGAGGTATTTTTCTCAGGTAAGAAATACAAGAATGTGTAAATGGGTTATACTTGTATAGCTTTTCTACCTTCAAGGTACTCAAAGCGCTTTGACACTATTTCCACATTCACACATTCACACACACATTCACACACTGATGGCGAGAGCTGCCATGCACGGCGCTAACCACCATCAGGAGCAAGGGTGAAGTGTCTTGCTCAAGGACACAACAGGCATGACGAGGTTGGTAGAAGATGGGGATTGAACCAGGAACCCTCAGGTTGCAGGCACTGCCACTCTCCCAACCGCGCCACGCCGGCCTATTAAAAACCATTTACAAACAAAACATTCTCAAAAAAATAACTGAACTAAAAGTAGTATTTTTCTCACAATGTGTCAACTTTTTTCTTATAAAATTAGGAACTATTTCTCATATTCTTTCTGTTTCTGTAATATTGCAATATTTTCTTGTAAAATGATTACTTTTTAATGCAAAATAGTGACAAAATTGCCAACTTTTTTTGTTTTTCTTGTAAAATGGTGACATTTTTTGAGTAAAATGATGACTTTTGTCATGGTTTTGCCAAGTAAAATTCAGATTATTTTTATAATATTGCCAAAATTGAAAAGTTTTCTTATAAAATTGTGACTTGTGTCGAGTAAAGTTACGACTCTTTTCATAAAATTGCCAACATTTAAAGCTTTTTCTTGTAAAATTGCGACTGTTATTGAGTAAAATTCCAACTTTTATCATAATTTTGCAAAAATTTGGACTTGCGTTGAGTAAAATGACGACTTTTATTATAATACTGCCAAAATTTGAGGTTTTTCTTGTGAAATTCCAACTCATTTTTCACAAGCGTTTTTATATGTGCATAGTATGTATATATTATTAATGTTGTAAATACACTTCTTTATATATCTAGAAAGGCTGGTCCTAAAGAGGGAGGCATTTTTCTCAGGTCTCAAGAAGGTAAGAAATACAAGAGTGTGTGTGAGTAAAATGATGACTTTTGTCATGGTTTTGCCAAGTAAAATTCCAATTATTAATATAATGTTGCCAACATTTTAAAGTTTTCTTATAAAATTGTGACTTGTGTCGAGTAAAATGACGACTCTTTTCATAAAATTGCCAAAATGTTAGGCCTTTTCTTGTAAAACTGCGACGGTTTTTGAGTAAAATTCCAACTTTTATCATAATTTTGCACAAATGTTCAGTTTTTCTTGTGAAATTTGGACTTTTATTATAATACTGCCAAAATTCGAAGTTGTTCTTGTGAAATTGTGACCTTTTTCTTGTGAAATTCCAACTCATTTTTCACAACAAGCGTTTTTATATGTGCATATAAACATGAATATATATTATTCATGTTGTAAAAGGGTGGTCATAAAGAGGGAGGCATTTTTCTCAGAGGTCTCAAGAAGGTAAGAAATACAAGAATGTGTGTGAGAGGCAACAGCTGCTTGTCTCATTAGTGATACACAGAAATGTAGCGGCCATGTTTTGACAGGATCACTTGTCTGCAAAGCCCGTCACTACCTGTGAGGACAGCTCAGGTGTGTGCGGGGTCTTCTTCTGGGGACAAAAGCATGTTTTGAAAGCGGCTCATCTCTGCCCTCAGGCCCTCAGGCCCCGGGGCCCCAGAAGGACGCGCTAGAACTTCTTGATCCCAGTCCAACAATGGCGTCTTTGTTTGTGCCACCAAGCAAGATGATGAGGACTTCCTCTGCTTGGACACAGGCCACGCCCTCCACACAGGCCACGCCCTCATCTGTGTAAGTCAGCAACTTTACCCGGAAACAGGATTGGTTTGAGGCAGGACTCTGAGTAGCTTATTTACACCACTCTGTGCTCAAGTTGTGTTCTTTAGTTGAAGTAGTTCACAACACGCCACTAACTCGGTTATCATTAAAGTGGACTCAGTGAGCTAATAACAACATGACTTGTAGCGCCATCACCTGGTACATGTTGGTGTGTGTAGTCTGCACTTTTAGTTTTGGGTAAGCTTCGTGTTATTTTCAGAGAAGTGGCGAACTGGTCAAAGTATTTCAAAGTAATAATGGCCTTGTTTTTTTTAAGGGAAATTTAGGAAATGAGGCTGGGCACCCTCACTCCATCTGGGACACATAAGAGACGAGGCCGCCTTAACCTGAGGGGGTTTATTGATATATTTTAATAAGTACTTGTATAATTAATACCACTATTAGGGTGGATGTGTGTATATTACTAATAATTATGATTTATTTTTTAATTCCAATATATACAATGAATGAAATGATGGGCCACTTTAAAAGACTTGATGGACCACATTGAATGAAATGATGGGCCACTTTCAAAGAATTGGATTACATTGCATGAAATGATGGGCCACTTTAAAAGACTTGATGGACCACATTGAATGAAATGATGGGCCACTTTCAAAGACCTGATGGACCACATTAAACGACTTGATGGACCGCATTGAATGAAATGATGGGCCAAATTAAAAGATTTGATGGACCACATTGAATGAAATGATGGGCCACTTTCGAAGACTTGATGCACTACATTGAATGAAATGATGGGCCACTTTAAAAGATTTGATGGACCACGTTGAATGAAATGATGGGCCACTTTAAAAGACTTGATGGACCACGTTCAAAGACTTCATGGACCACATTGAATGAAATGATGGGCCACATTCAAAGACTTGATGGACCACATTGAATGAAATGATGGGCCACTTTAAAAGACTTGATGGACCACGTTCAAAGACTTGATGGACCACGTTCGAAGACTTCATGGACCACATTGAATGAAATGATGGGCCACTTTAAAAGACTCCTGGACCACGTTCAAAGACTTGATGGACCACATTGAATGAAATGATGGGCCACATTCAAAGACTTGGACTACATTGAATGAAATGATGGGCCACTTTAAAAGACTTGGACTACATTGCATGAAATGATGGGGCAATTTAAAAGACCTGATGGACCACATTAAACAACTTGATGGACTGCTTTGAATGAAATGATGGGCCACTTTAAAAGACTTGATGAACCACATTGAATGAAATGACGGGCCACCTTAAAAGACTTGGACTACATTGAATGAAATGATGGCCACTTTAAAAGACTTGGACTACATTGAAGGAAATGATGGGGCACCTTAAAAGACTTGGACTACATTGAATGAAATGATGGGCCACTTTAAAAGACTTGATGAACCACATTGCATGAAATGATGGGCCAATTTAAAAGACCTAATGGACCACATTAAACGACTTGATGGACTGCTTTGAATGAAATGATGGGCCACATTAAAAGACTTGATGAACCACATTGAATGAAATGATGGGCCACATTAAAAGACTTGATGGACCACATTAAAAGACTTGATGGACCACATTAAAAGACTTGATGGACCGCATAAAAAGACTTGATGGACCGCATTAAAAGACTTGATGGACCACGTTAAACGACTTGATGGATCACATTGAATGAAATGATGTACAAAACATTAAATAATAATAATAATAATAAGAGATTTGGTGGTAAGCTACATGACGTGAAAAATATATTAAATAGGGTGACGAGCCACTTTCAATGATGTAGCTGACCACATTGAATAATAATAATAATAATAATAATAATAACAATAACGGATCAAGTGGTAAGCTACGTGACGGACCACATTAATTGACTTGGCGGACCACATTGAATAATAATAATAATAATAATAATAATAATGGATTAAGTGGTAAACTACATGACGTGACGGACCACATTGAATGACTTGGTGGGCCACAATAAATAATAATAATAATAATAATAATAATTGATTAAGTGGTCAACTACATGATGTGACGGACCACATTGAATGACTTGGTAGGCCACAATAAATAATAATAAAAATAATGGATTAAGTGGTAAGCTACATGACGTGATGGACCACATTGAATGACTTGGTGGGCCACAATAAATACTACTAATAATAATATTAATGTATTAAGTGGCAAGCTACATGACAGGCCACATTAAATGATGTGGCAGGCCAGATCTGGCCTGGTGTGTTGCGTTCACACCAGTCAGGTCACAATGTGCTCTCCCCCCACAAGCCCAAGTCTTGGCAAGCGTACTATTCCTCCTTTTCTTCCTTGCTCTGAAAGCGCCTCCAATCCATTTGCACAGCCATCAAACATTTCAGCAGCGCTCAGAACATTCCAGATGAATTCCAGAGGTCCTCCAGACACTGCAGCTCACATCTGGAGAAAGTCCCTTCCATGACTGAATAGTGGACTAATGTGACCATAGAGGGCACCCAGCAGGCACACTTTGACTGGAGTACTCATTTGTTCTTATTATGGGCCTGCTGCATTGCATTATTATTCCTCATACTTCAACTTTCATTATTATTATTATTATTATCAATATTATTATGGGCCTGCTGCATTGCATTATTATTCCTCATACTTCAACTTGTATTATTATTATTATTATTATTATTAATATTATTATGGGCCTTTTGCATTGCATTATTATTCCTGATACTTCAACTGTTATTATTACTATTGTTATTATTATGGGCCTGCTGCATTGTATTATTATTCCTCATACTTCAACTTTTATTATTATTATTATTATTATTAATATAATTATGGGCCTGTTGCATTGCATTATTATTCCTCATACTTCAACATGTATTATTATTAATATTATTATTATTATTATTTTTATTATTAATAATAATATTATTATTATGGGCCTGCTGCATTGCATTATTATTCCTCATACTTCAACTTTTATTATTATTAAAATTATCATGGGCCTGCTGCATTGCATTATCATTCCTCATACTTCAACTGTTATTATTACTATTGTTATTATCATGGGCCTGCTGCATTGCATTATTATTCCTCATACCTCAACTTTTATCATTATTATTATTATCAATATTATTATGGGCCTGTTGAATTGCATTATTATTCCTCATACTTCAACAGTTATTATTACTATTGTCATTATTATGGGCCTGCTGCATTGCATTATTATTCCTCATACTTCAACTGTTATTATTACTATTGTTATTATTATGGGTCTGCTGCATTGCATTATTATTCCTCATACTTCAACTTTTATTGTTATTATTATTATTATTATGGGCCTGCTGCATTGCGTTATTATTCCTCTTATTTCACTGTTGTTATTATTATTATTATTACGGGCCTGCTGCATTGCATTATTATTCCTCATACTTCAACTTGTTTTATTATTATTATTATTATTATGGGCCTGCTGCATTGCATTATTATTCCTCCTACTTCAATTGTTATTATTATTATTATTATGGGCCTGCTGCATTGCATTATTATTCCTCAAACTTCAACTGTTATTATTATTTTTTTTTTTTATAGTTACGCACGTTTCTCTTATGTCTAATACGAGACCAACCGGCCAACGAACCCTCACATATGTTATACCGTCGGAAAGGTCTCGTTCATGCCCACGCGTTTCTTTTTTCTCCAATTACACAGCCATACACCTTACAGTCATATCACCTGGTATGTGACACATGCTAACTGATAGCATGCTAACATTAGCATGATAACTTTTTGCGTGAAATTTGCAGCCGTTTACTAACGAGTCACATACCTTGGTACGTAACACTTGGAAACTGTTAGCGTGCAAACGTTAGCATGCTAACTTTAAATGGCTAACTTTTTTAAGCTAATTGTACTCTTTTTTTTTTTCTCTAATTCCCCACCCATACACCTTAGAGTCATATAACTTGCTATGTGACACAAGCTAACTCTTATCATGCTAACATTAGCGTGCCAACTTTTTGAGCTAGTTTTGCAACCGTTTACCCCAGAGTCATATAACTTGGTACGTGGCTCTTGTTAACTGTTAGCATGCAAACGATAGCATGCTAGCAAGCTAACTTAAGCATGCTAACTTTTTCATCTCACTTTACACTTTTTTTTATTTATTTCAGCAGCCATACACCTTAGAGTCATATAACTCGGTATATGAAACATGCTGACTGTTATCATGCTAACGTTAGCACACATGCTAAATGTTAGCAATTTTATGTAATCATCCTAATGTTTTAGGATAGCTTTGTAGCTCATTTTGTACAGTTATACCTAAAATATTCAGACACTCGGCACCATCTTAAAAGTACGGCGGCTTCCGACGACCCCCGGCCAGAGTTCCACGGCACAGATAGAAGGTTCATCAAAATTTCTGCGGGAATTTTCTAGTTTCCTATTATTCTCTCTTACCGTGATTTGAACTACAAATCTGACACTCAACATCGCTCATTTTCTGCCCCTCATCCTGTTGAGGGTCAAGGAGCGAGCTGGACCAGGACCATGGCCGCCCCTCCCTGTAGGCAGATTCCGCCCCATTTTGCCTGGAGAAGCGCATGTAAAATTTCAATTAATGACTGACAGGGCAGATTTGTTTGAGAGATATGCAACTTTATATTTCATTTGTTACATTGCACTAAAAAAAAATAATTAGTGAACCGTTTTTTTCTTTGAGTTTGTGTTGGTACAAACATGCTTCAAATTAAATTCAGGTGTCATTAAAAAAGTTTAAAAATGGTTTTACATTAAAAAAATATATATTTAAAGAGTGTGATGGCCTCAAAGTAAATGTCCTCTTCGGTTTCCAATTTACAAGGCTCATATAAAACAAAAGTCTGAGTGGAGATTTGAACCCAGAACCGTGCCAGGCCAACCACATGCACATCGTGAGGATTATAGAATTGTATGAATTTTATGGAAGTTAAAGTGTGCAAGCACAACACAAAAAATTAATAAATACTAGCTAGACAATAATAGTCGTATTGTTTGTATTGATTTATTTCAGTTTTTGTATACAATAACTCATTTTTCTCACATTCTTATGACTAATAAATTGTTAAATAATTCAACTTTTTTTTTTTTTATATTTCAGCTTTTTATGGTTTATTTTAGACTGTGAATGGCAATATTATTATAATTGTTTTAGTATATGTATATGCATTTTAGATAATGAGTTATGTCTTGTAATCTCAATGTACATTTTGGAGCCGATACACAAAACAACCGTCATTTAACATCTTGAAAAATATAGTTTTATGTGCATATTTTGGGAAATTTTGTACAAGATTTTGTTTATTTTTATGTCCATACTTTTGAAAGATGTTATTGTTTTGTATGTGCAGTTTTGTATAAAATAGAAACCCAAAACCAAAGTTAAAGAAATTCAAATTCAAATTATTAATGGAATATACCCCACTGGTGATTTTTTTAAACTAAGTTTTTACATTTTGGTTGACAACTGTTATATCTGTAACGCTATAGAACAGGGGATCTTAACATTTTTTACCTCGGGGCCCCTCTGCAGTTGGGCCCACTCAAACTGTTTAATACTACTCTTAATGTGATCCTATTCAATAATTATATCAAACATACTTGCAGTTTACAACCTTGTCAAATGATAAGAAACAATGTGTTCGTCACAAAGATTATTATTTAAATAACACATAAAATTTAGGCTTAGATCAGGCTGATTATAAAATTAAATAACCAAATATATTGCATAAGAAATGACTCATAATTACCTGCCAATTATGTTGTGATAAAATAAATAAACAACATTTTATAATAAATATGTTTAACTAAACAGTCAATACGATTTAAGTGCAAATGAAAATCCAGCTTCACCACTTTAGTCATAATTTTTGCGCTTAAGAAACTTCTCTATGACTTCAGCTCCAGGCTTCTTCTGTTTGATATTGTCATTACTGCCACAAGTGGCGGAAAAGAGTATTACAACTGAGTCCTGCTGCGGCCCATACGGACTTCAGCAGAGGAACAGACATTTTTTTGGCGGCCCAACAATGGGCCCCCGGCCCAATGGCTAAAAAACACTGCTAAAAACATCCACTGTAATGATATCAAGTACAGGCACGTATCTGGTCGATACTAGTATGATTACGCTGATATTTTTTGGCATCACAACATCTTCTTTCTTTTTTTTAAAATATATATAATGTTTATAAAGTGAGTAAATACGTCCCTGGACACATGAGGACTTTGAATATGACCAATGTATGATCCTGTAACTACTTGGTATTGGATCGATACCTAAATGTGTGGTATCATCCACAACTAATGTAAAGTATCAAAGAAGAGAAACATAAGTGATTATCACATTTTCACAGAAGTGTAGATAGAACATATTAAAAGAGAAAGTAAGCAGATATTAACAGTAAATGAACAAGTAGATTTATCATTTTTGACAGTTTGTCCCTCATAATGTGTACAAAATAATAGGTGTATAAATGACACAATATGTTACTGCATGCATCAGCAGACTAATTAGGAGTCTTTGTTTGTTTACTTACTACTAAAAGACAAGTTGTCTAGTATGTTCAACATTTTATTTAAGGACTAAATGACAATAATAAACATATGTTTCATGTACACAAAGATTTTTTGTTAAAATAAAGCCAATCATTTTTTTGTTGTCCCCTTTATTTAGAAAAGTACCGAAAAGTATCGAAATAATTTTAGTACCGGTACCAAAATATTGGTATTGTTACAACACTAATATATATATATATATACAGTATATATATATATATATATATATATATATATATATATATATATATATATATATATATATATATACTATGGCTAAAAAACACTGCTATTTAAAGAAGTGTATCATTTATTTTATTGGAATATGATACTATACGGAAAGAGGTTCCGCAGCCTCCGAAGCAGAACCTCCAGGTTCTGTAACAGCTTCTTCCCTCAGACCGTAAGACTCTTGAACGCATCAAAATAATCCTCTCAATTCCCCCCCAAAATGGATTAAGTGGCTGGAATATAAAGACAATATAACATGCATCCATAAACGTGGATGCATATGCAAAAGTGCAATATATTTATCTGTACAGTAATCTAATTATTTATATCTGCACCGCATTGCCCTTTTAACCTGCACTACAACCAGCTAATACAACAAAATTTCGTTCTTATCTGTACTGTAAAGTTCACATTTGAATGGCAATAAAAGGAAGTCGAAGTCTAAGTCTATACATTTGTTTATGGAGGACATCAGAGGTTGAAAGAAAAAGGTAAAGAGGTGTCCCCATTTACTGTAGAAGAGATTACATTTGGTATATATATGAAAAATAGCAACCTAAAAAGTATTAATATTATGTTGAAAGCCATATTTTTCATACACATAAGTACATTTCTAAAAGTGAAACCCAAATTCTCCCATTCGATTAATGATTTAACATTTTTAATCAAATCTTAGAATTCCTTTTTTTTTTAAAGCCCTTAATTGTATTTATTGGAGGAATTTGAGTTGTTTTAGATGAGCTCAAATTGTTCATATTTTTTTATTTGATCATGTTTCTATATATTAATATATATTTTTAAGTCTATTGTGTTTGTAGAAAGATGTTGTCATTTGTTAGTATGTTGTCAACATAGACATGTTATAAGTAGACGCAGCATTGGCTGCTCTGACGCGAGAAATTGGGCCGTCATCTTGAAGTGGTGATGAGGAGCCGGCGAGCAGCCTAAAATGACAGTCGACAGGTAGAAAACAAACATGCTAAAATGACAGTCGACAGGTAGAAAACAAAGATGCTAAACTGACAGTTGACAGGTAGAAAACAAATATGCTAAACTGACAGTTGACAGGTAGAAAACAAAGATGCTAAACTGACAGTTGACAGGTAGAAAACAAAGATGCTAAACTAACTGTTGACAAGTAGAAAACAAAGATGCTAAACTGACGGTTGACAGGTAGAAAACAAAGATGCTAAACTGACAGTCGACAGGTAGAAAACCAAGACGCTAAACTGACAGTCGACAGGTAGAAAACAAAGATGTTAAACTGACAGTTGACAGGTAGAAAACAAAGATGCTAAACTGACAGTTGACAGGTAGAAAACAAAGATGCTAAACTGACAGTCGACAGGTAGAAAACAAAGATGCTAAACTGACAGTTGACAGGTAGAAAACAAAGATGCTAAACTGACAGTCGACAGGTAGAAAACAAAGATGCTAAACTGACAGTTGACAGGTAGAAAACAAAGATGCTAAACTGACAGTCGACAGGTAGAAAACAAAGATGCTAAACTGACAGTCGACAGGTAGAAAACAAAGATGCTAAACTGACAGTTGACAGGTAGAAAACAAAGATGCTAAACTGACAGTTGACAGGTAGAAAACAAAGATGCTAAACTGACAGTTGACAAGTAAAAAACAAAGATGCTAAACTGACGGTTGACAGGTAGAAAACAAAGATGCTAAACTGACAGTCGACAGGTAGAAAACAAAGATGATAAACTCACAGTCGACAGGTAGAAAACAAAGATGCTAAACTGACAGTTGACAGGTAGAAAACAAAGATGCTAAACTGACAGTTGACAGGTAGAAAACAAAGATGCTAAACTGACAGTTGACAGGTAGAAAACAAATATGCTAAACTGACAGTTGACAGGTAGAAAACAAAGATGCTAAACTGACAGTTGACAGGTAGAAAACAAAGATGCTAAACTGACAGTTGACAGGTAGAAAACAAAGATGCTAAACTAACAGTTGACAGGTAGAAAACAAAGATGATAAACTCACAGTCGACAGGTAGAAAACAGAGATGCTAAACTGACAGTAGACAGGTAGAAAACAAAGATGCTAAACTGACAGTCGACAGGTAGAAAACAAAGATGCTAACCTGACAGTCGACAGGTAGAAAACAAAGATGCTAAACTGACAGTCGACAGGTAGAAAACAAAGATGCTAAACTGACAGTTGACAGGTAGAAAACAAAGATGCTAAACTGACAGTTGACAGGTAGAAAACAAAGATGCTAAACTGACAGTAGACAGGTGGAAAACAAAGATGCTAAACTGACAGTTGACAGGTAGAAAACAAAGATGGTGTTCAGCGTTTTCCTGCTCAAATGAGCGGACTGTTGAAAATAGGAATCGGGGGATTACTTTTCACAAGTAAGATTTAACATTAACGTACTATTGGTTGTATTTTGTGAAAAGAGTGTGTGCATATTGTATATAGTTCTCTGCAAACCTATGAAATGTTCTATTTTGTCTTCATTATGTTGTCAGAATGCACCAGAATGCTTCATTTGTATGCGAAAATCAGAAAGAAATCTTCTGGGGGAGGATGACCCCCCTACAGGGGTTTGGTTTACAAACTTTCAGCCCCACCTAAAACAAAATTCACCAGCCGCCCCTGATTATGATGCATTCTCATTTTAGGCAAAGTATAAGACAATACTTTCTTAACAGTATAATTGTAACCAGGAATAAGTCTTCAAGTAACAATATTCAAATATTAACATTGTTGGGTAAGACAGAATTTGGTTTTTATTCTGAATCCAGTGAAACAGATTGGTGGTTTTAGCTGATATAAAGACTTTCAGGTGTTTATATATGTTTATGTTGAAGTATTTTGCAGACGCTTTTATCCAAAGCGACATACATAAAAAATACATATAAAACAATCAGTGTAAACATGATCATTTAAGGGAAGAATGTAATACAAAATATCAATACAAAGTGTCAAGACAAAATAAACTGCAGCAACAGAGATACAGTCTATAAAATATATAGATATCTAATGCATTCATACATTGTTTATGTAGCATGTATATATAACCTAATCATATTGTTTCTTCAACTTAAAAATAGCTGACCGTTTTCTTTTCCCTTCTCTGGGATTATATTCCCAGTTTTGATCTGGTCACTTATAGCATATAAGAATATTCTATTACTGTTAAGCAAACTATGAATAATAAAACATGTGTCCTTTATCATAGCTACACGTATGACAACAAAAGCGGGTGAAAACTGCGTGGTATTCAGTGAGGTAAGATGAATTAAATTCATTGCTCCTGCCAAATGAATTGCACTGATCACCACTCCAAGATGGCGGCCCCGCGTCTCGTCAGCGCCAGTAGGCAGTAGCGCTCCATGCTGCGTACCCTTAGAAGATGTCTATGGTTGTCAATGTGTGCAACGTCAATTGATTATGACGTCATCAGCAGACGACGCCCCCTCCAAGTAACACCTTCCCTGATTGGTTGAGGCGGGCTCTTTAATTAGCCTCACCTGCACGAGACGCACGAGTCTAAGCTAATATTAAATTAAGCTAGATACAGCGTCAACAAACTGGCGATGTTTTGTAAAGAAAACATTCATAAATCCGCTTTGTTTTTATATATAGTTACCATTTATGTCTTCCGCCTCAGCGGGTCCACACCCCCAACCCAGGAGTCGGAACAATTGAGCCAGACAAACATAGTGGATGGCCGGGGCGGAGGAGCGCCTCACCTGGGACACGCTCCAAA